>NW_027479210.1:0-186690 GCF_051014685.1 Ptiloglossa arizonensis | reverse complement strand
TACCGTTGAAATCGGGCGAGTTTGTGCTTTCAGATGCAATAGGAATTACACGAGTTCGTCAATCCGTTCGCGCGATATGGGAGTTTGAAGTTAAGGAATGGTTGAGAAACCACCAAAATTTTCGCTGATTTGATACTCGAAACCAATAACTACAAAGGCCTAGGGGAAAAATACACATACCGTTGTAATCGGGCGAGTTTCTACTTTCAGATGCAACAGGAATTTCTCGAGTTCGTCAATCCGTTCGCGCGATATGGGAGTTTGAAGTTAAGGAATGGTTGAGAAACCACCAAAATTTTCGCTGATTTGATACTCGAAACCAATAACTACAAAGGCCTAGGGGAAAAATACACATACCGTTGTAATCGGGCGAGTTTCTACTTTCAGATGCAACAGGAATTTCTCGAGTTCGGCAATCCATTCGCGAGGTATGGGAGTTTGAAATTAAGGAATGGTTGAGAAACCATCAAAATTTTCGCAAGTCTGATACCCGAAACCAATAACTGGAATGGCCCAGGGAAAAAGTACACATACCGTTGAAATCGGGCGAGTTTGTGCTTTCAGATGCAATAGGAATTACTCGAGTTCGTCAATCCGTTCGCGCGATATGGGAGTTTGAAGTTAAGGAATGGTTGAGAAACCACCAAAATTTTCGCTGATTTGATACTCGAAACCAATAACTACAAAGGCCTAGGGGAAAAATACACATACCGTTGTAATCGGGCGAGTTTCTACTTTCAGATGCAACAGGAATTTCTCGAGTTCGTCAATCCGTTCGCGCGATATGGGAGTTTGAAGTTAAGGAATGGTTGAGAAACCACCAAAATTTTCGCTGATTTGATACTCTAAACCAATAACTACAAAGGCCTAGGGGAAAAATACACATACCGTTGTAATCGGGCGAGTTTCTACTTTCAGATGCAACAGGAATTTCTCGAGTTCGGCAATCCATTCGCGAGGTATGGGAGTTTGATGTTAAGGAATGGTTGAGAATCCATCAAAATTTTCGCAAGTCTGATACTCGAAACCAATAACTACTATGGCCTAGGGGAAAAATACACATACCGTTGTAATCGGGCGAGTTTCTGCTTTCAGATGCAACAGGAATTTCTCGAGTTCGTCAATCCGTTCGCGAGATATGGGAGTTTGAAGTTAAGGAATGGTTGAGAATCCACCAAAATTTTCGCTGATTTGATACTCGAAACCAATAACTACAAAGGCCTAGGGGAAAAATACACATACCGTTGTAATCGGGCGAGTTTCTACTTTCAGATGCAACAGGAATTTCTCGAGTTCGTCAATCCGTTCGCGAGATATGGGAGTTTGAAGTTAAGGAATGGTTGAGAAACCATCAAAATTTTCGCTGGTCTGATACTCGAAACCAATAACTGTAATGGCCTAGGCGAAAAGTACACACACCATTGCAATCGGGCGACTTTCTACTTTCAGATGCAACAGGAATTTCTCGAGTTCGTCAAACCATTCGCGAGATATGGGAGTTTGAAGTTAAGGAATGGTTGAGAATCCATCAAAATTTCGCAAGTCTGATACTCGAAACTAATAACTACTATGGCTTGGGGGAAAAGTACACATACCTTTGTAATCGGGCGAGTCTCTGCTTTCAGATGCAACAGGAATTTCTCGAGTTCGGCAATCCATTCGCGAGGTATGGGAGTTTGATGTTAAGGAATGGTTGAGAATCCATCAAAATTTTCGCAAGTCTGATACTCGAAACCAATAACTACAAAGGCCTAGGGGAAAAATACACATACCGTTGTAATCGGGCGAGTTTCTACTTTCAGATGCAACAGGAATTTCTCGAGTTCGTCAATCTGTTCGCGAGATATGGGAGTTTGAAATTAAGGAATGGTTGAGAAACCATCAAAATTTTCGCAAGTCGGATACCCGAAACCAATAACTGGAATGGCCCAGGGAAAAAGTACACATACCGTTGAAATCGGGCGAGTTTGTGCTTTCAGATGCAATAGGAATTACTCGAGTTCGTCAATCCGTTCGCGCGATATGGGAGTTTGAAGTTAAGGAATGGTTGAGAAACCACCAAAATTTTCGCTGATTTGATACTCGAAACCAATAACTACTAAGGCCTAGGGGAAAAATACACATACCGTTGTAATCGGGCGAGTTTCTACTTTCAGATGCAACAGGAATTTCTCGAGTTCGGCAATCCATTCGCGAGGTATGGGAGTTTGATGTTAAGGAATGGTTGAGAATCCATCAAAATTTTCGCAAGTCTGATACACGAAACCAATAACTACTATGGCCTAGGGGAAAAATACACATACCGTTGTAATCGGGCGAGTTTCTACTTTCAGATGCAACAGGAATTTCTCGAGTTCGTCAAACCATTCGCGAGATATGGGTGTTTGAAGTTAAGGAATGGTTGAGAATCCATCAAAATTTTTGCAAGTCTGATACTCGAAACCAATAACTACTATGGCTTGGGGAAAAAGTACACATACCTTTGTAATCGGGCGAGTCTCTGCTTTCAGATGCAACAGGAATTTCTCGAGTTCTACAATCCGTTAGCGAGGTATGGGAGTTTGAAATTAAGGAACGCTTGAGAAACCATCAAAATTTTCGCAAGTCTGATACTCGAAACCAATAACTACTATGGCCTAGGGCAAAAATACACATACCGATGTAATCGGGCGAGTTTCTGCTTTCAGATGCAACAGGAATTTCTCGAGTTCGTCAATCCGTTCGCGAGATATGGGAGTTTGAAGTTAAGGAATGGTTGAGAATCCACCAAAATTTTCGCTGATTTGATACTCGAAACCAATAACTACAAAGGTCTAGGGGAAAAATACACATACCGTTGTAATCGGGCGAGTTTCTACTTTCAGATGCAACAGGGATTTCTCGAGTTCGTCAATCCGTTCGCGAGATATGGGAGTTTGAAGTTAAGGAATGGTTGAGGAACCATCAAAATTTTCGCTGGTCTGATACTCGAAACCAATAACTGGAATGGCCTAGGCGAAATGTACACACACCATTGCAATCGGGCGACTTTCTACTTTCAGATGCAACAGGAATTTCTCGAGTTCGTCAAACCATTCGCGAGATATGGGAGTTTGAAGTTAAGGAATGGTTGAGAATCCATCAAAATTTCGCAAGTCTGATACTCGAAACCAATAACTACTATGGCTTGGGGGAAAAGTACACATACCTTTGTAATCGGGCGAGTCTCTGCTTTCAGATGCAACAGGAATTTCTCGAGTTCGACAATCCGTTAGCGAGGTATGGGAGTTTGAAATTAAGGAACGCTTGAGAAACCATCAAAATTTTCGCAAGTCTGATAATCGAAACCAATAACTACTATGGCCTAGGGCAAAAATACGCATACCGTTGTAATCGGGCGAGATTCTGCTTTCAGATGCAACAGGAATTTCTCGAGTTCGTCAATCCGTTCGCGAGATATGGGAGTTTGAAGTTAAGGAATGGTTGAGAAACCACCAAAATTTTCGCTGATTTGATACTCGAAACCAATAACTACAAAGGCCTAGGGGAAAAATACACATACCGTTGTAATCGGGCGAGTTTCTACTTTCAGATGCAACAGGAATTTCTCGAGTTCGTCAATCTGTTCGCGAGATATTGGAGTTTGAAATTAAGGAATGGTTGAGAAACCATCAAAATTTTCGCAAGTCTAATTCCCGAAACCAATAACTAGAATGGCCTAGGGGAAAAGCACACACACTTTTGTAATCGGGCGTGTTTCTACTTTCAGATGAAACAGGAATTTCTCGAGTTCGTCAATCCGTTCGCGAGATATGGGAGTTTGAAGTTAAGGAATGGTTGAGAAACCATCAAAATTTTCGCAGGTCTGATACTCGATACCAATAACTGGAATGGCCTAGGGGAAAAGTACACACACCGTTGTAATCGGGCGAGTTTCTACTTTCAGATGCAACAGGAAATTCTCGAGTTCGTCAATCCATTCGCGAGATATGGGAGTTTGAAGTTAAGGAATGGTTGAGAATCCATCAAAATTTTCGCAAGTCTGATACTCGAAACCAATAACTACTATGGCCTAGGGCAAATATACACATACCGTTGTAATCGGGCGAGTTTCTGCTTCGAGATGCAACAGGAATTTCTCGAGTTCCTCAATCCGTTCGCGAGATATGGGAGTTTGAAGTTAAGGAATGGTTGAGAAACCACCAAAATTTTCGCTGATTTGATACTCGAAACCAATAACAGGCATGGCCTAGGGGAAAAGTACACACACCATTGCAATAGGGCGAGTTTCTAATTTCAGATGCAACAGGAATTTCTCGAGTTCGTCAATCCGTTCGCGAGATATGGGAGTTTGAAATTAAGGAATTGTTGAGAAACCATCAAAATTTTCGCAAGTCTGATACCCGAAACCAATAACTGGAATGGCCCAGGGAAAAAGTACACATACCCTTGAAATCGGGCGAGTTTCTGCTTTCAGATGCAATAGGAATTACTCGAGTTCGTCAATCCGTTCGCGCGATATGGGAGTTTGAAGTTAAGGAATGGTTGAGAAACCATCAAAATTTTCGCTGGTCTGATAATCGAAACCAATATGTGGAATGGCCTAGGCAAAAAGTACACACACCATTGTAATCGGGCGAGTTTCTAATTTCAGATGCAACAGGAATTTCTCGAGTTCGACAATCCGTTCGCGAGATATGGGAGTTTGAAATTAAGGAACTCTTGAGGAACCATCAAAATTTTCGCAAGTCTGATACTCGAAACCAATAACTACTATGGCCTAGGGCAAAAATACACATACCGTTGTAATCGGGCGAGTTTCTACTTTCTGATGCAACAGGAATTTCTCGAGTTCGTCACTCCGTTCGCGAGATATGGGAGTTTGAAATTAAGGAATGGTTGAGAAACCACCAAAATTTTCGCTGATTTGATACTCGAAACCAATAACTACAAAGGCCTAGGGGAAAAATACACATACCGTTTTAATCGGGCGAGTTTCTACTTTCAGATGCAATAGGAATTTCTCGAGTTCGTCAATCCGTTCGCGAGATATGGGAGTTTGAAGTTAAGGAACGCTTGAGCAACCATCAAAATTTTCGCAAGTCTGATTCCCGAAACCAATAACTACAAAGGCCTAGGGGAAAAATACACATACCGTTGTAATCGGGCGAGTTTCTACTATCAGAGGCAACAGGAATTTCTCGAGTTCGCCAATCCGTTCGCGAGATATGGGAGTTTGAAGTTAAGGAATGGTTGAGAAACCATCAAAATTTTCGCTGGTCTGATACTCGAAACCAATAACGGGAATGGCCTACGGGAAAAGTACACACACCATTGTAATCGGGCGAGTTTCTACTTTCAGATGCAACAGGAATTTCTCGAGTTCGTCAATCCGTTCGCGAGATATGGGAGTTTGAAGTTAAGGAATGGTTGAGAAACCATCAAAATTTTCGCAGGTCTGATACTCGAAACCAATAACTGGAATGGCCTAGGGGAAAAGTACACACACCATTGCAATCGGGCGAGTTTCTACTTCAAGATGCAACAGGAATTTCTCGAGTTCGTTAATCCGTTCGCGAGACATGGGAGTTGGAAGTTAAGGAACGTTTGAGAAACCATCAAAATTTTCGCAAGTCTGATACTCGAAACCAATAACTACTATGGCCTGGGGCAAAAATACACATACCTTTGTAATCGGGCGAGTCTCTGCTTTCAGATGCAACAGGAATTTCTCGAGTTCGACAATCCGTTAGCGAGGAATGGGAGTTTGAAATAAAGGAACCCTTGAGAAACCAACAAAATTTTCGCAAGTCTGATACTCGAAACCAATAGCTACTATGGCCTAGGGCAAAAATACACATACCGTTGCAATCGGGCGAGTTTCTGCTTTCAGATGCAACAGGAATTTCTCGAGTTCGTCAATCCGTTCGCGAGATATGGGAGTTTGAAGTTAAGGAATGGTTGAGAAACCACCAAAATTTTCGCTGATTTGATACTCGAAACCAATAACTACAAAGGCCTAGGGGAAAAATACACATATCGTTGTAATCGGGCGAGTTTCTACTTTCAGATGCAACAGGAATTCCTCGAGTTCGTCAATCCGTTCGCGAGATATTGGAGTTTGAAGTTAAGGAACGCTTGAGCAACCATCAAAATTTTCGCAAGTCTGATTCCCGAAACCAATATCTACAAAGGCCTAGGGGAAAAATACACATACCGTTGTAATCGGGCGAGTTTCTACTTTCAGATGCAACAGGAATTTCTCGAGTTCGTCAATCCGTTCGCGAGATATGGGAGTTTGAAGTTAAGGAACGCTTGAGCAACCATCAAAATTTTCGCAAGTCTGATTCCCGAAACCAATAACTACAAAGGCCTAGGGGAAAAATACACATACCGTTGTAATCGTGCGAGTTTCTACTTTCAGATGCAACAGGAATTTCTCGAGTTCGTCAATCCGTTCGCGAGATATGGGAGTTCGAAGTTAAGGAATGGTTGAGAAACCATCAAAATTTTCTCCGGTCTGATTCTCGAAACCAATAGCTGGAACTGCCTAGCGGAAAAGTACACACACCATTGTAATCGGGCCACTTTCTACTTTCAGATGCAACAGGAATTTCTCAAGTTCGTCAATCCGTTCGCGAGATATGGGAGTTTGAAGTTAAGGAATGGTTGAGAAACCACCAAAATTTTCGCTGATTTGATACTCGAAACCAATAACTGGAATGGCCTAGGGGAAAAGTACCCTTACCGTTGAAATCGGGCGAGTTTCCGCTTTCAGATGCAATAGGAATTTCTTGAATTCGTCAATCCGGTCGCGAGATATGGGAGTTGGAAGTTAAGGAATGGTTGAGAAACCATCAAAATTTATTCTCTGGTCTGATACTCGAAACCAATAACTGGAATGGCCTAGGTGAAAAGTACACACACCATTGCAATCGGGCGAGTTTCTACTTTCAGATGCAACAGGAATTTCTCCAGTTCGTCAATCCATTCGCGAGATATGGGAGTTTGAAGTTAAGGAATGGTTGTGAATCCATCAAAATTTTCGCAAGTCTGATACTCGAAACCAATAAGTACTATGGCTTGGGGGAAAAGTACACATACATTTGTAATCGGGCGAGTCTCTGCTTTCAGATGCAACTGGTATTTCTCCAGTTCGACAATCCGTTAGAGAGGTATGGGAGTTTGAAATTAAGGAACGCTTGAGAAACCATCAAAATTTTCGCAAGTCTGATATTCGAAACCAATAACTACTATGGCCTAGGGCAAAAATACACATACCGTTGTAATCGGGCGAGTTTCTGCTTTCAGATGCAACAGGAATTTCTCGAGTTCGTCAATCCGTTCGCGAGATATGGGAGTTTGAATTTAAGGAATGGTTGAGAAACCACCAAAATTTTCGCTGATTTGATACTCGAAACCAATAACTACAAAGGCCTAGGGGAAAAATACACATACCGTTGTAATCGGGCGAGTTTCTACTTTCAGATGCAACAGGAATTTCTCGAGTTCGTCAATCCGTTCGCGAGGTATGGGGGTTTGAAGTTAAGGAATGGTTGAGAAACCATTAAAATTTTCGCTGGTCTGATACTCGAAACCAATACCTGGAATGGCCTAGGGGAAAAGTACACACACCATTGTAATCGGGCGAGTTTCTACTTTCAGATGCAACAGGAATTTCTCGAGTTCGGCAATCCGTTCGCGAGATATGGGAGTTTGAAGTTAAGGAATGGTTGAGAAACCACCAAAATTTTCGCAGATTTGATACTCGAAACCAATAACAGGCATGGCCTAGGGGAAAAGTACACACACCATTGCAATCGGGCGAGTTTCTACTTTCAGATGCAACAGGAATTTCTCGAGTTCGTCAATCCGTTCGCGAGATATGGGAGTTTGAAATTAAGGAATGGTTGAGAAACCATCAAAATTTTCGCAAGTCTGATACCCGAAACCAATAACTGGAATTGCCCATGGAAAAAGTACACATACCGTTGAAATCGGGCTAGTTCCTGCTTTCAGATGCAATAGGAATTACTCGAGTTCGTCAATCCGTTCGCGAGATATGGTAGTTTGAAATTAAGGAATGGTTGAGAAACCATCAAAATTTTCGCTGGTCTGATTCCCGAAACAAATAACTACAAAGGCCTAGGGGAAAAATACACATACCGTTGTAATCGGGCGAGTTTCTACTTTCAGATGCAACAGGAATTTCTCGAGTTCGTCAATCCATTCGCGAGATATGGTAGTTTGAAATTAAGGAATGGTTGAGAAACCATCAAAATTTTCGCTGGTCTGATAATCGAAATCAATAACTGGAATGGCCCATGGAAAAAGTACACATACCGTTGAAATCGGGGTAGTTTCTGCTTTCAGATGCAATAGGAATTACTCGAGTTCGTCAATCCGTTCGCGAGATATGGGAGTTTGAAATTAAGGAATGGTTGAGAAACCATCAAAATTTTCGCAAGTCTGATACCCGAAACCAATAACTGGAATTGCCCATGGAAAAAGTACACATACCGTTGAAATCGGGCGAGTTTCTGCTTTCAGATGCAACAGGAATTTCTCGAGTTCGTCAATCTGTTCGCGAGATATGGGAGTTCGAAGTTAAGGAATGGTTGAGAAACCATCAAAATTTTCGCAAGTCTGATACTCGAAACCAATAACTACTATGGCCTAGGGGAAAAATACACATACCGTTGTAATCGGGCGAGTTTCTACTTTCAGATGCAACAGGAGCTTCTCGAGTTCGTCAATCCGTTCGCGAGATATGGGAGTTTGAAGTTAAGGAATGGTTGAGAATACATCAAAATTTTCGCAAGTCTGATACTCGAAACCAATAACTACTATGGCTTGGCGGAAAAGTACACACACCATTGTAATCGGGCGAGTTTCTACTTTCAGATGCAACAGGAATTTCTCGAGTTCGTCAATCTGTTCGCGAGATATGGGAGTTCGAAGTTAAGGAATGGTTGAGAAACCATCAACATTTTCGCAAGTCTGATACTCGAAACCAATAACTACTATGGCCTAGGGGAAAAATACACATACCGTTGTAATCGGGCGAGTTTCTACTTTCAGATGCAACAGGAATTTCTCGAGTTCGTCAATCCGTTCGCGAGATATGGGAGTTTGAAGTTAAGGAATGGTTGAGAAACCATCAAAATTTTCGCAAGTCTGATACTCGAAACCAATAACTACTATGGCCTAGGGCAAAAATAGACATACCTTTGTAATCGGGCGAGTCTCTGCTTTCAGATGCAACAGGAATTTCTCGAGTTCGACAATCCGTTAGCGAGGTATGGGAGTTTGAAATTAAGGAACGCTTGAGAAACCATCAAAATTTTCGCAAGTCTAATACTCGAAACCAATAACTACTATGGCCTAGGGCAAAAATACACATACCGTTGTAATCGGGCGAGTTTCTGCTTTCAGATGCAACAGGAGTTTCTCGAGTTCGTCAATCCGTTCGCGAGATATGGGAGTTTGAAGTTAAGCAATGGTTGAGAAACTACCAAAATTTTCGCTGATTTGATACTCGAAACCAATAACTACAAAGGCCTAGGGGAAAAATACACATATCGTTGTAATCGGGCGAGTTTCTACTTTCAGATGCAACAGGAATTTCTCGAGTTCGTCAATCCGTTCGCGAGATATGGGAGTTTGAAGTTAAGAAACGCTTGAGCAACCATCAAAATTTTCGCAAGTCTGATTCCCGAAACCAATAACTACAAAGGCCTAGGGGAAAAATACACATACCGTTGTAATCGAGCGAGTTTCTACTTTCAGATGCAACAGGAATGTCTCGAGTTCGTCAATCCGTTCGCGAGATATGGGAGTTTGAAGTTAAGGAATGGTTGAGAAACCATCAAAATTTTCGCTGGTCTGATACTCGAAACCAATAACTGGAATGGCCTAGGGGAAAAGTACACACACCATTGCAATCGGGCGAGTGTCTACTTTCAGATGCAACAGGAATTTCTCGAGTTCGTCAATCCGTTCGCGAGATATGGGAGTTGGAAGTTAAGGAACGTTTGAGAAACCATCAAAATTTTCGCAAGTCTGATACTCGAAACCAATAACTACTATGGCCTAGGGCAAAAATACACATACCTTTGTAATCGGGCGAGTCTCTGCTTTCAGATGCAACAGGAATTTCTCGAGTTCGACAATCCGTTAGCGAGGTATGGGAGTTTGAAATTAAGGAACGCTTGAGAAACCATCAAAATTTTCGCAAGTCTGATACTCGAAACCAGTAACTACTATGGCCTAGGGCAAAAATACACATACCGTTGTAATCGAGCGAGTTTCTGCTTTCAGATGCAACAGGAATTTCTCGAGTTCGTCAATCCGTTCGCGAGATATGGGAGTTTGAAGTTAAGGAATGGTTGAGAAACCACCAAAATTTTCGCTGATTTGATACTCGAAACCAATAACTACAAAGGCCTAGGGGAAAAATACACATATCGTTGTAATCGGGCGAGTTTCTACTTTCAGATGCAACAGGAATTTCTCGAGTTCGTCATTCCGTTCGCGAGATATGGGAGTTTGAAGTTAAGGAATGGTTGAGAAACCATCAAAATTTTCTCTGGTCTGATTCTCGAAACCAATAACTGGAATGGCCTAGCGGAAAAGTACACTTACCGTTGAAATCGGGCGAGTTTCTGCTTTCAGATGCAACAGGAATTTCTCGTGTTCGTCAATCTGTTCGCGAGATATGGGAGTTTGAAGTTAAGGAACGCTTGAGCAACCATCAAAATTTTCGCAAGTCTGATTCCCGAAACCAATAACTACAAAGGCCTAGGGGAAAAATACACATACCGTTGTAATCGGGCGAGTTTCTGCTTCGAGATGCAACAGGAATTTCTAGAGTTCGTCAATCCGTTCGCGAGATATGGCAGTTTGAAGTTAAGGAATGGTTGAGAAACCACCAAAATTTTCGCTGATTTGATACTCGAAACCAATAACTACAAAGGCCTAGGGGAAAAATACACATACCGTTGTAATCGGGCGAGTTTCTGCTTCGAGATGCAACAGGAATTTCTCGAGTTCGTCAATCCGTTCGCGAGATATGGGAGTTTGAAGTTAAGGAATGGTTGAGAAACCATCAAAATTTTCTCTGGTCTGATTCTCGAAACCAATAACTGGAATGGCCTAGCGGAAAAGTACACTTACCGTTGAAATCGGGCGAGTTTCTGCTTTCAGATGCAACAGGAATTTCTCGTTTTCGTCAATCTGTTCGCGAGATATGGGAGTTTGAAGTTAAGGAACGCTTGAGCAACCATCAAAATTTTCGCAAGTCTGATTCCCGAAACCAATAACTACAAAGGCCTAGGGGAAAAATACACATACCGTTGTAATCGGGCGAGTTTCTGCTTCGAGATGCAACAGGACTTTCTAGAGTTCGTCAATCCGTTCGCGAGATATGGCAGTTTGAAGTTAAGGAATGGTTGAGAAACCACCAAAATTTTCGCTGATTTGATACTCGAAACCAATAACTACAAAGGCCTAGGGGAAAAATACACATACCGTTGTAATCGGGCGAGTTTCTGCTTCGAGATGCAACAGGAATTTCTCGAGTTCGTCAATCCGTTCGCGAGATATGGGAGTTTGAAGTTAAGGAATGGTTGAGAATACATCAAAATTTTCGCAAGTCTGATTCTCGAAACCAATAACTGGAATGGCCTTGCGGAAAAGTACACTTACCGTTGTAATCGGGCGAGTTTCTGCTTTCATATGCAACAGGAATTTCTCGAGTTCGTCAATCCGTTCGCGAGATATGGGAGTTTGAAGTTAAGGAATGGTTGAGAAACCATCAAAATTTTCGCAAGTCTGATACTCGAAACCAATAACTACTATGGCCTAGGGCAAAAATACACATACCTTTGTAATCGGGCGAGTCTCTGCTTTCAGATGCAACAGGAATTTCTCGAGTTCGACAATCCGTTAGCGAGATATGGGAGTTAGAAGTTAAGGAATGGTTGAGAAACCATCAAAATTTTCGCAGGTCTGATAATCGAAACCAATATCTGGAATGGCCTAGGGGAAAAGTACACACACCATTGTAATCGGGCGAGCTTGTACTTTCAGATGCAACAGGAATTTCTCGATTTCGTCAATCCGTTCGCGAGATATGGGAGTTTGAATTTAAGGAACGCTTGAGCAACCATCAAAATTTTCGCAAGTCTGATTCCCGAAACAAATATCTACAAAGGCCTAGGGGAAAAATACACATACCGTTGTAATCGGGCGAGTTTCGACTTTCAGATGCAAGAGGAATTTCTCGAGTTCGTCAATCCATTCGCGAGATATGGTAGTTTGAAATTAAGGAATGGTTGAGAAACCATCAAAATTTTCGCTGGTCTGATAATCGAAACAAATAACTGGAATTGCCCATGGAAAAAGTACACATACCGTTGAAATCGGGCTAGTTTCTGCTTTCAGATGCAATAGGAATTACTCGAGTTCGTCAATCCGTTCGCGAGATATGGTAGTTTGAAGTTAAGGAATGGTTGAGAAACCATCAAAATTTTCGCAAGTCTGATACTCGAAACCAATAACTACTATGGCCTAGGGGAAAAATACACATACCGTTGTAACCGGGCGAGTTTCTACTTTCAGATGCAACAGGAACTTCTCGAGTTCGTCAATCCGTTCGCGAGATATGGGAGTTTGAAGTTAAGGAATGGTTGAGAATACATCAAAATTTTCGCAAGTCTGATACTCGAAACCAATAACTACTATGGCTTGGCGGAAAAGTACACACACCATTGTAATCGGGCGAGTTTCTACTTTCAGATGCAACAGGAATTTCTCGAGTTCGTCAATCTGTTCGCGAGATATGGGAGTTCGAAGTTAAGGAATGGTTGAGAAACCATCAACATTTTCGCAAGTCTGATACTCGAAACCAATAACTACTATGGCCTAGGGGAAAAATACACATACCGTTGTCATCGGGCGAGTTTCTACTTTCAGATGCAACAGGAATTTCTCGAGTTCGTCAATCCGTTCGCGAGATATGGGAGTTTGAAGTTAAGGAATGGTTGAGAAACCATCAAAATTTTCGCAAGTCTGATACTCGAAACCAATAACTACTATGGCCTAGGGCAAAAATAGAAATACCTTTGTAATCGGGCGAGTCTCTGCTTTCAGATGCAACAGGAATTTCTCGAGTTCGACAATCCGTTAGCCAGGTATGGGAGTTTGAAATTAAGGAACGCTTGAGAAACCATCAAAATTTTCGCAAGTCTAATACTCGAAACCAATAACTACTATGGCCTAGGGCAAAAATACACATACCGTTGTAATCGGGCGAGTTTCTGCTTTCAGATGCAACAGGAGTTTCTCGAGTTCGTCAATCCGTTCGCGAGATATGGGAGTTTGAAGTTAAGCAATGGTTGAGAAACTACCAAAATTTTCGCTGATTTGATACTCGAAACCAATAACTACAAAGGCCTAGGGGAAAAATACACATATCGTTGTAATCGGGCGAGTTTCTACTTTCAGATGCAACAGGAATTTCTCGAGTTCGTCAATCCGTTCGCGAGATATGGGAGTTGAAGTTAAGAAACGCTTGAGCAACCATCAAAATTTTCGCAAGTCTGATTCCCGAAACCAATAACTACAAAGGCCTAGGGGAAAAATACACATACCGTTGTAATCGAGCGAGTTTCTACTTTCAGATGCAACAGGAATGTCTCGAGTTCGTCAATCCGTTCGCGAGATATGGGAGTTTGAAGTTAAGGAATGGTTGAGAAACCATCAAAATTTTCGCTGGTCTGATACTCGAAACCAATAACTGGAATGGCCTAGGGGAAAAGTACACACACTATTGCAATCGGGCGAGTGTCTACTTTCAGATGCAACAGGAATTTCTCGAGTTCGTCAATCCGTTCGCGAGATATGGGAGTTTGAAGTTAAGGAATGGTTGAGAATCCACCAAAATTTTCGCTGATTTGATACTCGAAACCAATAACTACAAAGGCCTAGGGGAAAAATACACATACCGTTGTAATCGGGCGAGTTTCTACTTTCAGATGCAACAGGAATTTCTCGAGTTCGTCAATCCGTTCGCGAGATATGGGAGTTTGAAGTTAAGGAATGGTTGAGAAACCATCAAAATTTTCGCAAGTCTGATACTCGAAACCAATAACTACTATGGCCTAGGGCAAAAATAGACATACCTTTGTAATCGGGCGAGTCTCTGCTTTCAGATGCAACAGGAATTTCTCGAGTTCGACAATCCGTTAGCCAGGTATGGGAGTTTGAAATTAAGGAACGCTTGAGAAACCATCAAAATTTTCGCAAGTCTAATACTCGAAACCAATAACTACTATGGCCTAGGGCAAAAATACACATACCGTTGTAATCGGGCGAGTTTCTGCTTTCAGATGCAACAGGAGTTTCTCGAGTTCGTCAATCCGTTCGCGAGATATGGGAGTTTGAAGTTAAGCAATGGTTGAGAAACTACCAAAATTTTCGCTGATTTGATACTCGAAACCAATAACTACAAAGGCCTAGGGGAAAAATACACATATCGTTGTAATCGGGCGAGTTTCTACTTTCAGATGCAACAGGAATTTCTCGAGTTCGTCAATCGGTTCGCGAGATATGGGAGTTTGAAGTTAAGAAACGCTTGAGCAACCATCAAAATTTTCGCAAGTCTGATTCCCGAAACCAATAACTACAAAGGCCTAGGGGAAAAATACACATACCGTTGTAATCGAGCGAGTTTCTACTTTCAGATGCAACAGGAATGTCTCGAGTTCGTCAATCCGTTCGCGAGATATGGGAGTTGGAAGTTAAGGAACGTTTGAGAAACCATCAAAATTTTCGCAAGTCTGATACTCGAAACCAATAACTACTATGGCCTAGGGGAAAAATACACATACCGTTATAATCGGGCGACTTTCTACTTTCAGATGCAACAGGAATTTCTCGAGTTCGTCAAACCATTCGCGAGATATGGGAGTTTGAAGTTAAGGAATGGTTGAGAATCCATCAAAATTTCGCAAGTCTGATACTCGAAACCAATAACTACTATGGCTTGGGGGAAAAGTACACATACCTTTGTAATCGGCCGAGTCTCTGCTTTCAGATGCAACAGGAATTTCTCGAGTTCGACAATCCGTTAGCGAGGTATGGGAGTTTGAAATTAAGGAACGCTTGAGAAACCATCAAAATTTTCGCAAGTCTGATAATCGAAACCAATAACTACTATGGCCTAGGGCAAAAATACGCATACCGTTGTAATCGGGCGAGATACTGCTTTCAGATGCAACAGGAATTTCTCGAGTTCGTCAATCCGTTCGCGAGATATGGGAGTTTGAAGTTAAGGAATGGTTGAGAAACCACCAAAATTTTCGCTGATTTGATACTCGAAACCAATAACTACAAAGGCCTAGGGGAAAAATACACATACCGTTGTAATCGGGCGAGTTTCTACTTTCAGATGCAACAGGAATTTCTCGAGTTCGTCAATCTGTTCGCGAGATATGGGAGTTTGAAATTAAGGAATGGTTGAGAAACCATCAAAATTTTCGCAAGTCTGATACTCGAAACCAATAACTACTATGGCCTAGGGCAAAAATACACATACCTTTGTAATCGGGCGCGTCTCTGCTTTCAGATGCAACAGGAATTTCTCGAGTTCGACAATCCGTTAGCGAGGTATGGGAGTTTGAAATTAAGGAACGCTTGAGAAACCATCAAAATTTTCGCAAGTCTGATAATCGAAACCAATAACTACTATGGCCTAGGGCAAAAATACACATACCTTTGTAATCGGGCGAGTCTCTGCTTTCAGATGCAACAGGAATTTCTCGAGTTCGACAATCCGTTAGCGAGGTATGGGAGTTTGAAATTAAGGAACGCTTGAGAAACCATCAAAATTTTCGCAAGTCTGATACTCGAAACCAATAACTACTATGGCCTAGGGCAAAAATACACATACCTTTGTAATCGGGCGCGTCTCTGCTTTCAGATGCAACAGGAATTTCTCGAGTTCGGCAATCCATTCGCGAGGTATGGGAGTTTGATGTTAAGGAATGGTTGAGAATCCATCAAAATTTTCGCAAGTCTGATACTCGAAACCAATAACTACTATGGCCTAGGGGAAAAATACACATACCGTTATAATCGGGCGACTTTCTACTTTCAGATGCAACAGGAATTTCTCGAGTTCGTCAAACCATTCGCGAGATATGGGAGTTTGAAGTTAAGGAATGGTTGAGAATCCATCAAAATTTCGCAAGTCTGATACTCGAAACCAATAACTACTATGGCTTGGGGGAAAAGTACACATACCTTTGTAATCGGGCGAGTCTCTGCTTTCAGATGCAACAGGAATTTCTCGAGTTCGACAATCCGTTAGCGAGGTATGGGAGTTTGAAATTAAGGAACGCTTGAGAAACCATCAAAATTTTCGCAAGTCTGATAATCGAAACCAATAACTACTATGGCCTAGGGCAAAAATACGCATACCGTTGTAATCGGGCGAGATACTGCTTTCAGATGCAACAGGAATTTCTCGAGTTCGTCAATCCGTTCGCGAGATATGGGAGTTTGAAGTTAAGGAATGGTTGAGAAACCACCAAAATTTTCGCTGATTTGATACTCGAAACCAATAACTACAAAGGCCTAGGGGAAAAATACACATACCGTTGTAATCGGGCGAGTTTCTACTTTCAGATGCAACAGGAATTTCTCGAGTTCGTCAATCTGTTCGCGAGATATGGGAGTTTGAAATTAAGGAATGGTTGAGAAACCATCAAAATTTTCGCAAGTCTGATACCCGAAACCAATAACTGGAATGGCCCAGGGAAAAAGTACACATACCGTTGAAATCGGGCGAGTTTGTGCTTTCAGATGCAAAAGGAATTACTCGAGTTCGTCAATCCGTTCGCGCGATATGGGAGTTTGAAGTTAAGGAATGGTTGAGAAACCACCAAAATTTTCGCTGATTTGATACTCGAAACCAATAACTACAAAGGCCTAGGGGAAAAATACACATACCGTTGTAATCGGGCGAGTTTCTACTTTCAGATGCAACAGGAATTTCTCGAGTTCGGCAATCCATTCGCGAGGTATGGGAGTTTGATGTTAAGGAATGGTTGAGAATCCATCAAAATTTTCGCAAGTCTGATACTCGAAACCAATAACTACTATGGCCTAGGGGAAAAATACACATACCGTTGTAATCGGGCGAGTTTCTACTTTCAGATGCAACAGGAATTTCTCGAGTTCGTCAAACCATTCGCGAGATATGGGTGTTTGAAGTTAAGGAATGGTTGAGAATCCATCAAAATTTTCGCAAGTCTGATACTCGAAACCAATAACTACTATGGCTTGGGGAAAAAGTACACATACCTTTGTAATCGGGCGAGTCTCTGCTTTCAGATGCAACAGGAATTTCTCGAGTTCGGCAATCCATTCGCGAGGTATGGGAGTTTGATGTTAAGGAATGGTTGAGAATCCATCAAAATTTTCGCAAGTCTGATAATCGAAACCAATAACTACTATGGCCTAGGGCAAAAATACGCATACCGTTGTAATCGGGCGAGATACTGCTTTCAGATGCAACAGGAATTTCTCGAGTTCGTCAAACCATTCGCGAGATATGGGAGTTTGATGTTAAGGAATGGTTGAGAATCCATCAAAATTTTCGCAAGTCTGATACTCGAAACCAATAACTACTATGGCCTAGGGGAAAAATACACATACCGTTGTAATCGGGCGACTTTCTACTTTCAGATGCAACAGGAATTTCTCGAGTTCGTCAATCCGTTCGCGAGATATGGGAGTTTGAAGTTAAGGAATGGTTGAGAATCCACCAAAATTTTCGCAGATTTGATACTCGAAACCAATAACTACAAAGGCCTAGGGGAAAAATACACATACCGTTGTAATCGGGCGAGTTTCTACTTTTAGATGCAACAGGAGTTTCTCGAGTTCGTCAATCTGTTCGCGAGATATGGGAGTTTGAAGTTAAGGAATGGTTGAGAAACCATCAAAATTTTCGCTGGTCTGATACTCGAAACCAATAACTGGAATGGCCTAGGCGAAAAGTACACACACCATTGCAATCGGGCGACTTTCTACTTTCAGATGCAACAGGAATTTCTCGAGTTCGTCAAACCATTCGCGAGATATGGGAGTTTGAAGTTAAGGAATGGTTGAGAATCCATCAAAATTTCGCAAGTCTGATACTCGAAACCAATAACTACTATGGCTTGGGGGAAAAGTACACATACCTTTGTAATCGGGCGAGTCTCTGCTTTCAGATGCAACAGGAATTTCTCGAGTTCGACAATCCGTTAGCGAGGTATGGGAGTTTGAAATTAAGGAACGCTTGAGAAACCATCAAAATTTTCGCAAGTCTGATAATCGAAACCAATAACTACTATGGCCTAGGGCAAAAATACGCATACCGTTGTAATCGGGCGAGATTCTGCTTTCAGATGCAACAGGAATTTCTCGAGTTCGTCAATCCGTTCGCGAGATATGGGAGTTTGAAGTTAAGGAATGGTTGAGAAACCACGAAAATTTTCGCTGATTTGATACTCGAAACCAATAACTACAAAGGCCTAGGGGAAAAATACACATACCGTTGTAATCGGGCGAGTTTCTACTTTCAGATGCAACAGGAATTTCTCGAGTTCGTCAATCTGTTCGCGAGATATGGGAGTTTGAAATTTAGGAATGGTTGAGAAACCATCAAAATTTTCGCAAGTCTAATGCCCGAAACCAATAACTAGAATGGCCTAGGGGAAAAGCACACACACCATTGTAATCGGGCGTGTTTCTACTTTCAGATGAAACAGGAATTTGTCGAGTTCGTCAATCCGTTCGCGAGATATGGGAGTTTGAAGTTAAGGAATGGTTGAGAAACCATCAAAATTTTCGCAGGTCTGATACTCGAAACCAATAACTGGAATGGCCTAGGGGAAAAGTACACACACCGTTGTAATCGGGCGAGTTTCTACTTTCTGATGCAACAGGAAATTCTCGAGTTCGTCAATCCATTCGCGAGATGTGGGAGTTTGAAGTTAAGGAATGGTTGAGAATCCATCAAAATTTTCGCAAGTCTGATACTCGAAACCAATAACTACTATGGCCTAGGGCAAATATACACATACCGTTGTAATCGGGCGAGTTTCTGCTTCGAGATGCAACAGGAATTTCTCGAGTTCCTCAATCCGTTCGCGAGATATGGGAGTTTGAAGTTAAGGAATGGTTGAGAAACCACCAAAATTTTCGCTGATTTGATACTCGAAACCAATAACAGGCATGGCCTAGGGGAAAAGTACACACACCATTGCAATAGGGCGTGTTTCTAATTTCAGATGCAACAGGAATTTCTCGAGTTCGTCAATCCGTTCGCGAGATATGGGAGTTTGAAATTAAGGAATTGTTGAGAAACCATCAAAATTTTCGCAAGTCTGATACCCGAAACCAATAACTGGAATGGCCCAGGGAAAAAGTACACATACCGTTGAAATCGGGCGAGTTTCTGCTTTCAGATGCAATAGGAATTACTCGAGTTCGTCAATCCGTTCGCGAGATATGGTAGTTTGAAATTAAGGAATGGTTGAGAAACCATCAAAATTTTCGCTGGTCTGATAATCGAAACCAATATCTGGAATGGCCTAGGGGAAAAATACACATACCGTTGTCATCGGGCGAGTTTCTACTTTCAGATGCAACAGGAATTTCTCGAGTTCGTCAATCCGTTCGCGAGATATGGGAGTTTGAAGTTAAGGAATGGTTGAGAAACCATCAAAATTTTCGCAAGTCTGATACTCGAAACCAATAACTACTATGGCCTAGGGCAAAAATAGAAATACCTTTGTAATCGGGCGAGTCTCTGCTTTCAGATGCAACAGGAATTTCTCGAGTTCGACAATCCGTTAGCCAGGTATGGGAGTTTGAAATTAAGGAACGCTTGAGAAACCATCAAAATTTTCGCAAGTCTAATACTCGAAACCAATAACTACTATGGCCTAGGGCAAAAATACACATACCGTTGTAATCGGGCGAGTTTCTGCTTTCAGATGCAACAGGAGTTTCTCGAGTTCGTCAATCCGTTCGCGAGATATGGGAGTTTGAAGTTAAGCAATGGTTGAGAAACTACCAAAATTTTCGCTGATTTGATACTCGAAACCAATAACTACAAAGGCCTAGGGGAAAAATACACATATCGTTGTAATCGGGCGAGTTTCTACTTTCAGATGCAACAGGAATTTCTCGAGTTCGTCAATCCGTTCGCGAGATATGGGAGTTTGAAGTTAAGAAACGCTTGAGCAACCATCAAAATTTTCGCAAGTCTGATTCCCGAAACCAATAACTACAAAGGCCTAGGGGAAAAATACACATACCGTTGTAATCGAGCGAGTTTCTACTTTCAGATGCAACAGGAATGTCTCGAGTTCGTCAATCCGTTCGCGAGATATGGGAGTTTGAAGTTAAGGAATGGTTGAGAAACCATCAAAATTTTCGCTGGTCTGATACTCGAAACCAATAACTGGAATGGCCTAGGGGAAAAGTACACACACTATTGCAATCGGGCGAGTGTCTACTTTCAGATGCAACAGGAATTTCTCGAGTTCGTCAATCCGTTCGCGAGATATGGGAGTTTGAAGTTAAGGAATGGTTGAGAATCCACCAAAATTTTCGCTGATTTGATACTCGAAACCAATAACTACAAAGGCCTAGGGGAAAAATACACATACCGTTGTAATCGGGCGAGTTTCTACTTTCAGATGCAACAGGAATTTCTCGAGTTCGTCAATCCGTTCGCGAGATATGGGAGTTTGAAGTTAAGGAATGGTTGAGAAACCATCAAAATTTTCGCAAGTCTGATACTCGAAACCAATAACTACTATGGCCTAGGGCAAAAATAGACATACCTTTGTAATCGGGCGAGTCTCTGCTTTCAGATGCAACAGGAATTTCTCGAGTTCGACAATCCGTTAGCCAGGTATGGGAGTTTGAAATTAAGGAACGCTTGAGAAACCATCAAAATTTTCGCAAGTCTAATACTCGAAACCAATAACTACTATGGCCTAGGGCAAAAATACACATACCGTTGTAATCGGGCGAGTTTCTGCTTTCAGATGCAACAGGAGTTTCTCGAGTTCGTCAATCCGTTCGCGAGATATGGGAGTTTGAAGTTAAGCAATGGTTGAGAAACTACCAAAATTTTCGCTGATTTGATACTCGAAACCAATAACTACAAAGGCCTAGGGGAAAAATACACATATCGTTGTAATCGGGCGAGTTTCTACTTTCAGATGCAACAGGAATTTCTCGAGTTCGTCAATCGGTTCGCGAGATATGGGAGTTTGAAGTTAAGAAACGCTTGAGCAACCATCAAAATTTTCGCAAGTCTGATTCCCGAAACCAATAACTACAAAGGCCTAGGGGAAAAAAAACATACCGTTGTAATCGAGCGAGTTTCTACTTTCAGATGCAACAGGAATGTCTCGAGTTCGTCAATCCGTTCGCGAGATATGGGAGTTGGAAGTTAAGGAACGTTTGAGAAACCATCAAAATTTTCGCAAGTCTGATACTCGAAACCAATAACTACTATGGCCTAGGGGAAAAATACACATACCGTTATAATCGGGCGACTTTCTACTTTCAGATGCAACAGGAATTTCTCGAGTTCGTCAAACCATTCGCGAGATATGGGAGTTTGAAGTTAAGGAATGGTTGAGAATCCATCAAAATTTCGCAAGTCTGATACTCGAAACCAATAACTACTATGGCTTGGGGGAAAAGTACACATACCTTTGTAATCGGCCGAGTCTCTGCTTTCAGATGCAACAGGAATTTCTCGAGTTCGACAATCCGTTAGCGAGGTATGGGAGTTTGAAATTAAGGAACGCTTGAGAAACCATCAAAATTTTCGCAAGTCTGATAATCGAAACCAATAACTACTATGGCCTAGGGCAAAAATACGCATACCGTTGTAATCGGGCGAGATACTGCTTTCAGATGCAACAGGAATTTCTCGAGTTCGTCAATCCGTTCGCGAGATATGGGAGTTTGAAGTTAAGGAATGGTTGAGAAACCACCAAAATTTTCGCTGATTTGATACTCGAAACCAATAACTACAAAGGCCTAGGGGAAAAATACACATACCGTTGTAATCGGGCGAGTTTCTACTTTCAGATGCAACAGGAATTTCTCGAGTTCGTCAATCTGTTCGCGAGATATGGGAGTTTGAAATTAAGGAATGGTTGAGAAACCATCAAAATTTTCGCAAGTCTGATACTCGAAACCAATAACTACTATGGCCTAGGGCAAAAATACACATACCTTTGTAATCGGGCGCGTCTCTGCTTTCAGATGCAACAGGAATTTCTCGAGTTCGACAATCCGTTAGCGAGGTATGGGAGTTTGAAATTAAGGAACGCTTGAGAAACCATCAAAATTTTCGCAAGTCTGATAATCGAAACCAATAACTACTATGGCCTAGGGCAAAAATACACATACCTTTGTAATCGGGCGAGTCTCTGCTTTCAGATGCAACAGGAATTTCTCGAGTTCGACAATCCGTTAGCGAGGTATGGGAGTTTGAAATTAAGGAACGCTTGAGAAACCATCAAAATTTTCGCAAGTCTGATACTCGAAACCAATAACTACTATGGCCTAGGGCAAAAATACACATACCTTTGTAATCGGGCGCGTCTCTGCTTTCAGATGCAACAGGAATTTCTCGAGTTCGGCAATCCATTCGCGAGGTATGGGAGTTTGATGTTAAGGAATGGTTGAGAATCCATAAAAATTTTCGCAAGTCTGATACTCGAAACCAATAACTACTATGGCCTAGGGGAAAAATACACATACCGTTATAATCGGGCGACTTTCTACTTTCAGATGCAACAGGAATTTCTCGAGTTCGTCAAACCATTCGCGAGATATGGGAGTTTGAAGTTAAGGAATGGTTGAGAATCCATCAAAATTTCGCAAGTCTGATACTCGAAACCAATAACTACTATGGCTTGGGGGAAAAGTACACATACCTTTGTAATCGGGCGAGTCTCTGCTTTCAGATGCAACAGGAATTTCTCGAGTTCGACAATCCGTTAGCGAGGTATGGGAGTTTGAAATTAAGGAACGCTTGAGAAACCATCAAAATTTTCGCAAGTCTGATAATCGAAACCAATAACTACTATGGCCTAGGGCAAAAATACGCATACCGTTGTAATCGGGCGAGATACTGCTTTCAGATGCAACAGGAATTTCTCGAGTTCGTCAATCCGTTCGCGAGATATGGGAGTTTGAAGTTAAGGAATGGTTGAGAAACCACCAAAATTTTCGCTGATTTGATACTCGAAACCAATAACTACAAAGGCCTAGGGGAAAAATACACATACCGTTGTAATCGGGCGAGTTTCTACTTTCAGATGCAACAGGAATTTCTCGAGTTCGTCAATCTGTTCGCGAGATATGGGAGTTTGAAATTAAGGAATGGTTGAGAAACCATCAAAATTTTCGCAAGTCTGATACCCGAAACCAATAACTGGAATGGCCCAGGGAAAAAGTACACATACCGTTGAAATCGGGCGAGTTTGTGCTTTCAGATGCAAAAGGAATTACTCGAGTTCGTCAATCCGTTCGCGCGATATGGGAGTTTGAAGTTAAGGAATGGTTGAGAAACCACCAAAATTTTCGCTGATTTGATACTCGAAACCAATAACTACAAAGGCCTAGGGGAAAAATACACATACCGTTGTAATCGGGCGAGTTTCTACTTTCAGATGCAACAGGAATTTCTCGAGTTCGGCAATCCATTCGCGAGGTATGGGAGTTTGATGTTAAGGAATGGTTGAGAATCCATCAAAATTTTCGCAAGTCTGATACTCGAAACCAATAACTACTATGGCCTAGGGGAAAAATACACATACCGTTGTAATCGGGCGAGTTTCTACTTTCAGATGCAACAGGAATTTCTCGAGTTCGTCAAACCATTCGCGAGATATGGGTGTTTGAAGTTAAGGAATGGTTGAGAATCCATCAAAATTTTCGCAAGTCTGATACTCGAAACCAATAACTACTATGGCTTGGGGAAAAAGTACACATACCTTTGTAATCGGGCGAGTCTCTGCTTTCAGATGCAACAGGAATTTCTCGAGTTCGGCAATCCATTCGCGAGGTATGGGAGTTTGATGTTAAGGAATGGTTGAGAATCCATCAAAATTTTCGCAAGTCTGATAATCGAAACCAATAACTACTATGGCCTAGGGCAAAAATACGCATACCGTTGTAATCGGGCGAGATACTGCTTTCAGATGCAACAGGAATTTCTCGAGTTCGTCAAACCATTCGCGAGATATGGGAGTTTGATGTTAAGGAATGGTTGAGAATCCATCAAAATTTTCGCAAGTCTGATACTCGAAACCAATAACTACTATGGCCTAGGGGAAAAATACACATACCGTTGTAATCGGGCGACTTTCTACTTTCAGATGCAACAGGAATTTCTCGAGTTCGTCAATCCGTTCGCGAGATATGGGAGTTTGAAGTTAAGGAATGGTTGAGAATCCACCAAAATTTTCGCAGATTTGATACTCGAAACCAATAACTACAAAGGCCTAGGGGAAAAATACACATACCGTTGTAATCGGGCGAGTTTCTACTTTCAGATGCAACAGGAGTTTCTCGAGTTCGTCAATCTGTTCGCGAGATATGGGAGTTTGAAGTTAAGGAATGGTTGAGAAACCATCAAAATTTTCGCTGGTCTGATACTCGAAACCAATAACTGGAATGGCCTAGGCGAAAAGTACACACACCATTGCAATCGGGCGACTTTCTACTTTCAGATGCAACAGGAATTTCTCGAGTTCGTCAAACCATTCGCGAGATATGGGAGTTTGAAGTTAAGGAATGGTTGAGAATCCATCAAAATTTCGCAAGTCTGATACTCGAAACCAATAACTACTATGGCTTGGGGGAAAAGTACACATACCTTTGTAATCGGGCGAGTCTCTGCTTTCAGATGCAACAGGAATTTCTCGAGTTCGACAATCCGTTAGCGAGGTATGGGAGTTTGAAATTAAGGAACGCTTGAGAAACCATCAAAATTTTCGCAAGTCTGATAATCGAAACCAATAACTACTATGGCCTAGGGCAAAAATACGCATACCGTTGTAATCGGGCGAGATTCTGCTTTCAGATGCAACAGGAATTTCTCGAGTTCGTCAATCCGTTCGCGAGATATGGGAGTTTGAAGTTAAGGAATGGTTGAGAAACCACGAAAATTTTCGCTGATTTGATACTCGAAACCAATAACTACAAAGGCCTAGGGGAAAAATACACATACCGTTGTAATCGGGCGAGTTTCTACTTTCAGATGCAACAGGAATTTCTCGAGTTCGTCAATCTGTTCGCGAGATATGGGAGTTTGAAATTTAGGAATGGTTGAGAAACCATCAAAATTTTCGCAAGTCTAATGCCCGAAACCAATAACTAGAATGGCCTAGGGGAAAAGCACACACACCATTGTAATCGGGCGTGTTTCTACTTTCAGATGAAACAGGAATTTCTCGAGTTCGTCAATCCGTTCGCGAGATATGGGAGTTTGAAGTTAAGGAATGGTTGAGAAACCATCAAAATTTTCGCAGGTCTGATACTCGAAACCAATAACTGGAATGGCCTAGGGGAAAAGTACACACACCGTTGTAATCGGGCGAGTTTCTACTTTCTGATGCAACAGGAAATTCTCGAGTTCGTCAATCCATTCGCGAGATGTGGGAGTTTGAAGTTAAGGAATGGTTGAGAATCCATCAAAATTTTCGCAAGTCTGATACTCGAAACCAATAACTACTATGGCCTAGGGCAAATATACACATACCGTTGTAATCGGGCGAGTTTCTGCTTCGAGATGGAACAGGAATTTCTCGAGTTCCTCAATCCGTTCGCGAGATATGGGAGTTTGAAGTTAAGGAATGGTTGAGAAACCACCAAAATTTTCGCTGATTTGATACTCGAAACCAATAACAGGCATGGCCTAGGGGAAAAGTACACACACCATTGCAATAGGGCGTGTTTCTAATTTCAGATGCAACAGGAATTTCTCGAGTTCGTCAATCCGTTCGCGAGATATGGGAGTTTGAAATTAAGGAATTGTTGAGAAACCATCAAAATTTTCGCAAGTCTGATACCCGAAACCAATAACTGGAATGGCCCAGGGAAAAAGTACACATACCGTTGAAATCGGGCGAGTTTCTGCTTTCAGATGCAATAGGAATTACTCGAGTTCGTCAATCCGTTCGCGAGATATGGTAGTTTGAAATTAAGGAATGGTTGAGAAACCATCAAAATTTTCGCTGGTCTGATAATCGAAACCAATATCTGGAATGGCCTAGGGGAAAAGTACACACACCATTGTAATCGGGCGAGCTTCTACTTTCAGATGCAACAGGAATTTCTCGAGTTCGTCAATCCGTTCGCGAGATATGGGAGTTTGAATTTAAGGAACGCTTGAGCAACCATCAAAATTTTCGCAAGTCTGATTCCCGAAACAAATAACTACAAAGGCCTAGGGGAAAAATACACATACCGTTGTAATCGGGCGAGTTTCTACTTTCAGATGCAACAGGAATTTCTCGAGTTCGTCAATCCATTCGCGAGATATGGTAGTTTGAAATTAAGGAATGGTTGAGAAACCATCAAAATTTTCGCTGGTCTGATAATCGAAATCAATAACTGGAATGGCCCATGGAAAAAGTACACATACCGTTGAAATCGGGCTAGTTTCTGCTTTCAGATGCAATAGGAATTACTCGAGTTCGTCAATCCGTTCGCGAGATATGGGAGTTTGAAATTAAGGAATGGTTGAGAAACCATCAAAATTTTCGCAAGTCTGATACCCGAAACCAATAACTGGAATTGCCCATGGAAAAAGTACACATACCGTTGAAATCGGGCGAGTTTCTGCTTTCAGATGCAACAGGAATTTCTCGAGTTCGTCAATCTGTTCGCGAGATATGGGAGTTCGAAGTTAAGGAATGGTTGAGAAACCATCAAAATTTTCGCAAGTCTGATACTCGAAACCAATAACTACTATGGCCTAGGGGAAAAATACACATACCGTTGTAATCGGGCGAGTTTCTACTTTCAGAGGCAACAGGAGCTTCTCGAGTTCGTCAATCCGTTCGCGAGATATGGGAGTTTGAAGTTAAGGAATGGTTGAGAATACATCAAAATTTTCGCAAGTCTGATACTCGAAACCAATAACTACTATGGCTTGGCGGAAAAGTACACACACCATTGTAATCGGGCGAGTTTCTACTTTCAGATGCAACAGGAATTTCTCGAGTTCGTCAATCTGTTCGCGAGATATGGGAGTTCGAAGTTAAGGAATGGTTGAGAAACCATCAACATTTTCGCAAGTCTGATACTCGAAACCAATAACTACTATGGCCTAGGGGAAAAATACACATACCGTTGTAATCGGGCGAGTTTCTACTTTCAGATGCAACAGGAATTTCTCGAGTTCGTCAATCCGTTCGCGAGATATGGGAGTTTGAAGTTAAGGAATGGTTGAGAAACCATCAAAATTATCGCAAGTCTGATACTCGAAACCAATAACTACTATGGCCTAGGGCAAAAATAGACATACCTTTGTAATCGGGCGAGTCTCTGCTTTCAGATGCAACAGGAATTTCTCGAGTTCGACAATCCGTTAGCGAGGTATGGGAGTTTGAAGTTAAGCAATGGTTGAGAAACTACCAAAATTTTCGCTGATTTGATACTCGAAACCAATAACTACAAAGGCCTAGGGGAAAAATACACATATCGTTGTAATCGGGCGAGTTTCTACTTTCAGATGCAACAGGAATTTCTCGAGTTCGTCAATCCGTTCGCGAGATATGGGAGTTTGAAGTTAAGAAACGCTTGAGCAACCATCAAAATTTTCGCAAGTCTGATTCCCGAAACCAATAACTACAAAGGCCTAGGGGAAAAATACACATACCGTTGTAATCGAGCGAGTTTCTACTTTCAGATGCAACAGGAATGTCTCGAGTTCGTCAATCCGTTCGCGAGATATGGGAGTTTGAAGTTAAGGAATGGTTGAGAAACCATCAAAATTTTCGCTGGTCTGATACTCGAAACCAATAACTGGAATGGCCTAGGGGAAAAGTACACACACCATTGCAATCGGGCGAGTGTCTACTTTCAGATGCAACAGGAATTTCTCGAGTTCGTCAATCTGTTCGCGAGATATGGGAGTTCGAAGTTAAGGAATGGTTGAGAAACCATCAAAATTTTCGCAAGTCTGATACTCGAAACCAATAACTACAAAGGCCTAGGGCAAAAATACACATACCGTTGTAACCGGGCGAGTTTCTACTTTCAGATGCAACAGGAACTTCTCGAGTTCGTCAATCCGTTCGCGAGATATGGGAGTTTGAAGTTAAGGAATGGTTGAGAATACATCAAAATTTTCGCAAGTCTGATACTCGAAACCAATAACTACTATGGCTTGGCGGAAAAGTACACACACCATTGTAATCGGGCGAGTTTCTACTTTCAGATGCAACAGGAATTTCTCGAGTTCGTCAATCCGTTCGCGAGATATGGGAGTTTGAAGTTAAGGAATGGTTGAGAAACCATCAAAATTATCGCAAGTCTGATACTCGAAACCAATAACTACTATGGCCTAGGGCAAAAATAGACATACCTTTGTAATCGGGCGAGTCTCTGCTTTCAGATGCAACAGGAATTTCTCGAGTTCGACAATCCGTTAGCGAGGTATGGGAGTTTGAAATTAAGGAACGCTTGAGAAACCATCAAAATTTTCGCAAGTCTAATACTCGAAACCAATAACTACTATGGCCTAGGGCAAAAATACACATACCGTTGTAATCGGGCGAGTTTCTGCTTTCAGATGCAACAGGAGTTTCTCGAGTTCGTCAATCCGTTCGCGAGATATGGGAGTTTGAAGTTAAGCAATGGTTGAGAAACTACCAAAATTTTCGCTGATTTGATACTCGAAACCAATAACTACAAAGGCCTAGGGGAAAAATACACATATCGTTGTAATCGGGCGAGTTTCTACTTTCAGATGCAACAGGAATTTCTCGAGTTCGTCAATCCGTTCGCGAGATATGGGAGTTTGAAGTTAAGAAACGCTTGAGCAACCATCAAAATTTTCGCAAGTCTGATTCCCGAAACCAATAACTACAAAGGCCTAGGGGAAAAATACACATACCGTTGTAATCGAGCGAGTTTCTACTTTCAGATGCAACAGGAATGTCTCGAGTTCGTCAATCCGTTCGCGAGATATGGGAGTTTGAAGTTAAGGAATGGTTGAGAAACCATCAAAATTTTCGCTGGTCTGATACTCGAAACCAATAACTGGAATGGCCTAGGGGAAAAGTACACACACCATTGCAATCGGGCGAGTGTCTACTTTCAGATGCAACAGGAATTTCTCGAGTTCGTCAATCCGTTCGCGAGATATGGGAGTTGGAAGTTAAGGAACGTTTGAGAAACCATCAAAATTTTCGCAAGTCTGATACTCGAAACCAATAACTACTATGGCCTAGGGCAAAAATACACATACCTTTGTAATCGGGCGAGTCTCTGCTTTCAGATGCAACAGGAATTTCTCGAGTTCGACAATCCGTTAGCGAGGTATGGGAGTTTGAAATTAAGGAACGCTTGAGAAACCATCAAAATTTTCGCAAGTCTGATACTCGAAACCAGTAACTACTATGACCTAGGGCAAAAATACACATACCGTTGTAATCGGGCGAGTTTCTGCTTTCAGATGCAACAGGGATTTCTCGAGTTCGTCAATCCGTTCGCGAGATATGGGAGTTTGAAGTTAAGGAATGGTTGAGAAACCACCAAAATTTTCGCTGATTTGATACTCGAAACCATTAACTACAAAGGCCTAGGGGAAAAATACACATATCGTTGTAATCGGGCGAGTTTCTACTTTCAGATGCAACAGGAATTTCTCGAGTTCGTCAATCCGTTCGCGAGATATGGGAGTTTGAAGTTAAGGAATGGTTGAGAATCCATCAAAACTTTCTCTGGTCTGATTCTCGAAACCAATAACTGGAATGGCCTAGCGGAAAAGTACACACACTATTGTAATGGGGCCACTTTCTACTTTCAGATGCAACAGGAATTTCTCAAGTTCGTCAATCCGTTCGCGAGATATGGGAGTTTGAAGTTAAGGAATGGTTGAGAAACCACCAAAATTTTCGCTGATTTGATACTCGAAACCAATAACTGGAATGGCCTAGGGGAAAAGTACACTTACCGTTGAAATCGGGCGAGTTTCTGCTTTCAGATGCAATAGGAATTTCTCGAATTCGTCAATCCGGTCGCGAGATATGGGAGTTGGAAGTTAAGGAATGGTTGAGAAACCATCAAAATTTATTCTTTGGTCTGATACTCGAAACCAGTAACTGGAATGGCCTAGGGGAAAAGTACACACACCATTGTAATCGGGCGAGATTCTACTTTCAGATGCAACAGGAATTTCTCGAGTTCGTCAATCCGTTCGCGAGATATGGGAGTTAGAAGTTAAGGAATGGTTGAGAAACCATCAAAATTTTCGCAAGTCTGATTCCCGAAACCAATATCTTCAAAGGCCTAGGGGAAAAATACGCATACCGTTGTAATCGGTCGAGTTTCTACTTTCAGATGCAACAGGAATTTCTCGTGTTCGTCAATCTGTTCGCGAGATATGGCAGTTTGAAGTTAAGGAATGGTTGAGAAACCACCAAAATTTTCGCTGATTTGATACTCGAAACCAATAACTACAAAGGCCTAGGGGAAAAATACACATACCGTTGTAATCGGGCGCGTTTCTGCTTCGAGATGCAACAGGAATTTCTCGAGTTCGTCAATCCATTCGCGAGATATGGGAGTTTGAAGTTAAGGAATTGTTGAGAATCCATCAAAATTTTCGCAAGTCTGATACTCGAAACCAATAACTACTATGGCTTGGGGGAAAAGTACACACACCATTGTAATCGGGCGAGTGTCTACTTTCAGATGCAACAGGAATTTCTCGAGTTCGTCAATCCGTTCGCGAGATATGGGAGTTGGAAGTTAAGGAACGTTTGAGAAACCATCAAAATTTTCGCAAGTCTGATACTCGAAACCAATAACTACTATGGCCTAGGGCAAAAATACACATACCTTTGTAATCGGGCGAGTTTCTACTTTCAGATGCAACAGGAATTTCTCGAGTTCGTCAATCCGTTCGCGAGATATGGGAGTTTGAAGTTAAGGAATGGTTGAGAAACCATCAAAATTTTCTCTGGTCTGATTCTCGAAACCAATAACTGGAATGGCCTAGCGGAAAAGTACACACACCATTGTAATCGGGCGAGTTTCTACTTTCAGATGCAACAGGAATTTCTCGAGTTCGTCAATCCGTTCGCGAGATATGGGAGTTTGAAGTTAAGGAATGGTTGAGAAACCATCAAAATTTTCGCTGGTATGATACTCGAAACCAATAACTACAAAGGCCTAGGGGAAAAATACACATACCGTTGTAATCGGGCGAGTTTCTACTTTCAGATGCTACAGGAATTTCTCGAGTTCGTCAATCCGTTCGCGAGATATGGGAGTTTGAAGCTAAGGAATGGTTGAGAAACCATCAAAATTTTCGCTGGTCTGATAGTCGAAACCAATAACTGGAATGGCCTAGGGGAAATGTACACACACCATTGCAATCGGGCGAGTTTCTACTTTCAGATGCAACAGGAATTTCTCGAGTTCGTCAATCCATTCGCGAGATATGGGAGTTAGAAGTTAAGGAATGGTTGAGAAAACATCAAAATTTTCGCAAGTCTGATTCCCGAAACCAATAACTACAAAGGCCTAGGTGAAAAATACACATACCTTTGTAATCGGGCCACTTTCTACTTTCAGATGCAACAGGAATTTCTCAAGTTCGTCAATCCGTTCGCGAGATATGGGAGTTTGAAGTTAAGGAATGGTTGAGAAACCACCAAGATTTTCGCTGATTTGATACTCGAAACCAATATCTGGAATGGCCTAGTGGAAAAGTACACTTACCGTTGAAATCGGGCGAGTTTCTGCTTTCAGATGCAATAGGAATTTCTCGAATTCGTCAATCCGTTCGCGAGATATGGGAGTTTGAAGTTAAGGAATGGTTGAGAAACCATCAAAATTTTCGCTGGTCTGATAGTCGAAACCAATAACTGGAATGGCCTAGGGGAAAAGTACACTTACCGTTGAAATCGGGCGAGTTTCTACTTTCAGATGCAACAGGAATTTCTCGAGTTCGTCAATCCGTTCGCGAGATATGGGAGTTTGAAGTTAAGGAATGGTTGAGAAACAATCAAAATTTTCGCTGGTCTGATAGTCGAAACCAATAACTGGAATGGCCTAGGGGAAAACTACACACACCATTGCAATCGGGCGAGTTTCTGCTTTCAGATGCAATAGGAACTTCTCGAGTTCGTCAATCCATTCGCGAGATATGGGAGTTTGAAGTTAAGGAATGGTTGAGAATCCATCAAAATTTTCGCAAGTCTGATACTCGAAACCAATAACTACTATGGCTTGGGGGAAAAGTACACACACCATTGTAATCGGGCGAGAGTCTACTTTCAGATGCAAAAGGAATTTCTCGAGTTCGTCAATCCGTTCGCGAGATATGGGAGTTGCAAGTTAAGGAACGTTTGAGAAACCATCAAAATTTTCGCAAGTCTGATACTCGAAACCAATAACTACTATGGCCTAGGGCAAAAATACACATACCTTTGTAATCGGGCGAGTCTCTGCTTTCAGATGCAACAGGAATTTCTCGAGTTCGACAATCCGTTAGCGAGGTATGGGAGTTTGAAATTAAGGAACGCTTGAGAAACCATCAAAATTTTCGCAAGTCTGATACACGAAACCAATAACTACTATGGCCTAGGGCAAAAATACACATACCGTTGTAATCGGGCGAGTTTCTGCTTTCAGATGCAACAGGAATTTCTCGAGTTCGTCAATCCGTTCGCGAGATATGGGAGTTTGAAGTTAAGGAATGGTTGAGAAACCCTCAAAATTTTCGCTGGTCTGATACTCGAAACCAATAACTGGAATGGCCTAGGGGAAAAGTACACACACCATTGTAATCGGGCGAGTTTCTACTTTCAGATGCAATAGGAATATCTCGAGTTCGTCAATCCGTTCGCGAGATATGGGAGTTAGAAGTTAAGGAATGGTTGAGAAACCATCAAAATTTTCGCAAGTCTGATTCCCGAAACCAATAACTACAAAGGCCTAGGGGAAAAATACACATACCGTTGTAATCGTGAGAGTTTCTACTTTCAGATGCAACAGGAATTTCTCGAGTTCGTCAATCCGTTCGCGAGATATGGGAGTTCGAAGTTAAGGAATGGTTGAGAAACCATGAAAATTTTCTCTGGTCTGATACTCGAAACCAATAACTGGAATGGCCTAGGGGAAAAGTACACACACCATTGTAATCGGGCGAGTGTCTACTTTCAGATGCAACAGGAATTTCTCGAGTTCGTCAATCCGTACGCGAGATATGGGTGTTAGAAGTTAAGGAACGTTTGAGAAACCATCAAAATTTTCGCAAGTCTGATACTCGAAACCAATAACTACTATGGCCTAGGGCAAAAACACACATACCTTTGTAATCGGGCGAGTCTCTGCTTTCAGATGCAACAGGAATTTCTCGAGTTCGACAATCCGTTAGCGAGGTATGGGAGTTTGAAATTAAGGAACGCTTGAGAAACCATCAAAATTTTCGCAAGTCTGATACTCGAAACCAATAACTACTATGGCCTAGGGCAAAAATACACATACCGTTGTAATCGGGCGAGTTTCTGCTTTTAGGTGCAACAGGAATTTCTCGAGTTCGTCAATCCGTTCGCGAGATATGGGAGTTTGAAGTTAAGGAATGGTTGAGAAACCATCAAAATTTTCGCTGGTCTGATACTCGAAACCAATAACTGGAATGGGCTAGGGGAAAAGTACACACACCATTGTAATCGGGCGAGTTTCTACTTTCAGATGCAACAGGAATTTGTCGAGTTCGTCAATCCGTTCGCGAGATATGGGAGTTAGAAGTTAAGGAATGGTTGAGAAACCATCAAAATTTTCGCAAGTCTGATTCCCGAAACCAATAACTACAAAGGCCTAGGGGAAAAATACACATACCGTTGTAATCGTGCGTGTTTCTACTTTCAGATGCAACAGGAATTTCTCGAGTTCGTCAATCCGTTCGCGAGATATGGGAGTTCGAAGTTAAGGAATGGTTGAGAAACCATCAAAATTTTCTCTGGTCTGATACTCGAAACCAATAACTGGAATGGCCTAGGGGAAAAGTAGACACACCATTGTAATCGGGCGAGTTTCTACTTTCAGTTGCAACAGGAATTTCTCGAGTTCGTCAATCCGTACGCGAGATATGGGAGTTAGAAGTTAAGGAATGGTTGAGAAACCATCAAAATTTTCGCAAGTCTGATACTCGAAACCAATAACTACTATGGCCTAGGGCAAAAACACACATACCTTTGTAATCGGGCGAGTCTCTGCTTTCAGATGCAACAGGAATTTCTCGAGTTCGACAATCCGTTAGCGAGGTATGGGAGTTTGAAATTAAGGAACGCTTGAGAAACCATCAAAATTTTCGCAAGTCTGATACTCGAAACCAATAACTACTATGGCCTAGGGCAAAAATACACATACCGTTGTAATCGGGCGAGTTTCTGCTTTCAGGTGCAACAGGAATTTCTCGAGTTCGTCAATCCGTTCGCGAGATATGGGAGTTTGAAGTTAAGGAATGGTTGGGAAACCATCAAAATTTTCGCTGGTATGATACTCGAAACCAATAACTACAAAGGCCTAGGGGAAAAATACACATACCGTTGTAATCGGGCGAGTTTCTACTTTCAGATGCAACAGGAATTTCTCGAGTTCGTCAATCCGTTCGCGAGATATGGGAGTTTGAAGTTAAGGAATGGTTGAGAAACCATCAAAATTTTCGCTGGTCTGATAGTCGAAACCAATAACTGGAATGGCCTAGGGGAAATGTACACACACCACTGCAATCGGGCGAGTTTCTACTTTCAGATGCAACAGGAATTTCTCGAGTTCGTCAATCCATTCGCGAGATATGGGAGTTAGAAGTTAAGGAATGGTTGAGAAAACATCAAAATTTTCGCAAATCTGATTCCGGAAACCAATAACTACAAAGGCCTAGGTGAAAAATACACATACCTTTGTAATCGGGCCACTTTCTACTTTCAGATGCAACAGGAATTTCTCAAGTTCGTCAATCCGTTCGCGAGATATGGGAGTTTGAAGTTAAGGAATGGTTGAGAAACCACCAAAATTTTCGCTGATTTGATACTCGAAACCAATAACTGGAATGGCCTAGTGGAAAAGTACACTTACCGTTGAAATCGGGCGAGTTTCTGCTTTCAGATGCAATAGGAATTTCTCGAATTCGTCAATCCGTTCGCGAGATATGGGAGTTTGAAGTTAAGGAATGGTTGAGAAACCATCAAAATTTTCGCTGGTCTGATTCCCGAAACCAATAACTACAAAGACCTAGGGGAAAAATACACACACCATTGCAATCGGGCGAGAGTCTACTTTCAGATGCAAAAGGAATTTCTCGAGTTCGTCAATCCGTTCGCGAGATATGGGAGTTGCAAGTTAAGGAACGTTTGAGAAACCATCAAAATTTTCGCAAGTCTGATACTCGAAACCAATAACTCCTATGGCCTAGGGCAAAAATACACATACCTTTGTAATCGGGCGAGTCTCTGCTTTCAGATGCAACAGGAATTTCTCGAGTTCGACAATCCGTTAGCGAGGTATGGGAGTTTGAAATTAAGGAACGCTTGAGAAACCATCAAAATTTTCGCAAGTCTGATACACGAAACCAATAACTACTATGGCCTAGGGCAAAAATACACATACCGTTGTAATCGGGCGAGTTTCTGCTTTCAGATGCAACAGGAATTTCTCGAGTTCGTCAATCCGTTCGCGAGATATGGGAGTTTGAAGTTAAGGAATGGTTGAGAAACCCTCAAAATTTTCGCTGGTCTGATACTCGAAACCAATCACTGGAATGGCCTAGGGGAAAAGTACACACACCATTGTAATCGGGCGAGTTTCTACTTTCAGATGCAACAGGAATTTCTCGAGGTCGTCAATCCGTTCGCGAGATATGGGAGTTAGGAGTTAAGGAATGGTTGAGAAACCATAAAAATTTTCACAAGTCTGATTCCCGAAACCAATAACTACAAAGGCCTAGGGGAAAAATACACATACCGTTGTAATCGTGCGAGTTTCTACTTTCAGATGCAACAGGAATTTCTCGAGTTCGTCAATCCGTTCGCGAGATATGGGAGTTCGAAGTTAAGGAATGGTTGAGAAACCATCAAAATTTTCTCTGGTCTGATACTCGAAACCAATAACTGGAATGGCCTAGGGGAAAAGTACACACACCATTGTAATCGGGCGAGTGTCTACTTTCAGATGCAACAGGAATTTCTCGAGTTCGTCAATCCGTACGCGAGATATGGGAGTTAGAAGTTAAGGAACGTTTGAGAAACCATCAAAATTTTCGCAAGTCTGATACTCGAAACCAATAACTACTATTGCCTAGGGCAAAAACACACATACCTTTGTAATCGGGCGAGTCTCTGCTTTCAGATGCAACAGGAATTTCTCGAGTTCGACAATCCGTTAGCGAGGTATGGGAGTTTGAAATTAAGGAACGCTTGAGAAACCATCAAAATTTTCGCAAGTCTGATACTCGAAACCAATAACTACTATGGCCTAGGGCAAGAATACACATACCGTTTTAATCGGGCGAGTTTCTGCTTTCAGGTGCAACAGGAATTTCACGAGTTCGTCAATCCGTTCGCGAGATATGGGAGTTTGAAGTTAAGGAATGGTTGAGAAACCATCAAAATTTTCGCTGGTCTGATACTCGAAACCAATAACTGGAATGGCCTAGGGGAAAAGTACACACACCACTGTAATCGGGCGAGTTTCTACTTTCAGATGCAACAGGAATTTCTCGAGTTCGTCAATCCGTTCGCGAGATATGGGAGTTCGAAGTTAAGGAATCGTTGAGAAACCATCAAAATTTTCTCTGGTCTGATACTCGAAACCAATAACTGGAATGGCCTAGGGGAAAAGTAGACACACCATTGTAATCGGGCGAGTTTCTACTTTCAGTTGCAACAGGAATTTCTCGAGTTCGTCAATCCGTACGCGAGATATGGGAGTTAGAAGTTAAGGAATGGTTGAGAAACCATCAAAATTTTCGCAAGTCTGATTCCCGAAACCAATACCTACAAAGGCCTAGGGGAAAAATACACATACCGTTGTAATCGGGCGAGTTTCTACTTTCAGATGCAACAGGAATTTCTCGAGTTCGTCAATCCGTTCGCGAGATATGGGAGTTTGAAGTTAAGGAATGGTTGAGAAACCATCAAAATTTTCGCTGGTCTGATAGTCGAAACCAATAACTGGAATGGCCTAGGGGAAAAGTACACACACCATTGCAATCGGGCGAGTTTCTGCTTTCAGATGCAATAGGAATTTCTAGAGTTCGTCAATCCATTCGCGAGATATGGGAGTTTGAAGTTAAGGAATGGTTGAGAATCCATCAAAATTTTCGCAAGTCTGATACTCGAAACCAATAACTACTATGGCTTGGGGCAAAAGTACACACACTATTGTAATCGGGCGAGTGTCTACTTTCAGATGCAAAAGGAATTTCTCGTGTTCGTCAATCCGTTCGCGAGATATGGGAGTTGGAAGTTAAGGAACGTTTGAGAAACCATCAAAATTTTCGCAAGTCTGATACTCGAAACCAATAACTACTATGGCCTAGGGCAAAAATACACATACCTTTGTAATCGGGCGAGCCTCTGCTTTCAGATGCAACAGGAATTTCTCGAGTTCGACAATCCGTTAGCGAGGTATGGGAGTTTGAAATTAAGGAACGCTTGAGAAACCATCAAAATTTTCGCGAGTCTGATACTCGAAACCAATAACTACTATGGCCTAGGGCAAAAATACACTTACCGTTGTAATCGGGCGAGTTTCTGCTTTCAGATGCAACAGAAATTTCTCGAGTTCGTCAATCCGTTCGCGAGATATGGGAGTTTGAAGTTAAAGAATGGTTGAGAAACCCTCAAAATTTTCGCTGGTCTGATACTCGAAACCAATAACTGGAATGGCCTAGGGGAAAAGTAAACACACCATTGTAATCGGGCTAGTGTCTACTTTCAGATGCAACAGGAATTTCTCGAGTTCGTCAATCCGTACGCGAGATATGGGAGTTAGAAGTTAAGGAACGTTTGAGAAACCATCAAAATTTTCGCAAGTCTGATACTCGAAACCAATAACTACTATGGCCTAGGGCAAAAATACACATACCTTTGTAATCGGGCGAGTCTCTGCTTTCAGATGCAACAGGAATTTCTCGAGTTCGACAATCCGTTAGCGAGGTATGGGAGTTTGAAATTAAGGAACGCTTGAGAAACCATCAAAATTTCGCAAGTCTGATACTCGAAACCAATAACTACTATGGCCTAGGGCAAAAATACACATACCGTTGTAATCGGGCGAGTTTCTGCTTTCAGATGCAACAGGAATTTCTCGAGTTCGTCAATCCGTTCGCGAGATATGGGAGTTTGAAGTTAAGGAATGGTTGAGAAACCATCAAAATTTTCGCTGGTCTGATACTCGAAACCAATAACTGGAATGGCCTAGGGGAAAAGTACACACACCACTGCAATCGGGCGAGTTTCTACTTTCAGATGCAACAGGAATTTCTCGAGTTCGTCAATCCATTCGCGAGATATGGGAGTTAGAAGTTAAGGAATGGTTGAGAAAACATCAAAATTTTCGCAAATCTGATTCCCGAAACCAATAACTACAAAGGCCTAGGTGAAAAATACACATACCTTTGTAATCGGGCCACTTTCTACTTTCAGATGCAACAGGAATTTCTCAAGTTCGTCAATCCGTTCGCGAGATATGGGAGTTTGAAGTTAAGGAATGGTTGAGAAACCACCAAAATTTTCGCTGATTTGATACTCGAAACCAATAACTGGAATGGCCTAGTGGAAAAGTACACTTACCGTTGAAATCGGGCGAGTTTCTGCTTTCAGATGCAATAGGAATTTCTCGAATTCGTCAATCCGTTCGCGAGATATGGGAGTTTGAAGTTAAGGAATGGTTGAGAAACCATCAAAATTTTCGCTGGTCTGATTCCCGAAACCAATAACTACAAAGGCCTAGGGGAAAAATACACATACCGTTGTAATCGGGCCACTTTCTAGTTTCAGATGCAACAGGAATTTCTCAAGTTCGTCAATCCGTTCGCGAGATATGGGAGTTTGAAGTTAAGGAATGGTTGAGAAACCACCAAAATTTTCGCTGATTTGATACTCGAAACCAATCACTGGAATGGCCTAGGGGAAAAGTACACACACCATTGTAATCGGGCGAGTTTCTACTTTCAGATGCAACAGGAATTTCTCGAGGTCGTCAATCCGTTCGCGAGATATGGGAGTTAGGAGTTAAGGAATGGTTGAGAAACCATAAAAATTTTCACAAGTCTGATTCCCGAAACCAATAACTACAAAGGCCTAGGGGAAAAATACACATACCGTTGTAATCGTGCGAGTTTCTACTTTCAGATGCAACAGGAATTCCTCGAGTTCGTCAATCCGTTCGCGAGATATGGGAGTTCGAAGTTAAGGAATGGTTGAGAAACCATCAAAATTTTCTCTGGTCTGATACTCGAAACCAATAACTGGAATGGCCTAGGGGAAAAGTACACACACCATTGTAATCGGGCGAGTTTCTACTTTCAGATGCAACAGGAATTTCTCGAGGTCGTCAATCCGTTCGCGAGATATGGGAGTTAGGAGTTAAGGAATGGTTGAGAAACCATAAAAATTTTCACAAGTCTGATTCCCGAAACCAATAACTACAAAGGCCTAGGGGAAAAATACACATACCGTTGTAATCGTGCGAGTTTCTACTTTCAGATGCAACAGGAATTCCTCGAGTTCGTCAATCCGTTCGCGAGATATGGGAGTTCGAAGTTAAGGAATGGTTGAGAAACCATCAAAATTTTCTCTGGTCTGATTCCCGAAACCAATAACTACAAAGGCCTAGGGGAAAAATACACATACCGTTGTAATCGGGCCACTTTCTAGTTTCAGATGCAACAGGAATTTCTCAAGTTCGTCAATCCGTTCGCGAGATATGGGAGTTTGAAGTTAAGGAATGGTTGAGAAACAATCAAAATTTTCGCTGGTCTGATGGTCGAAACCAATAACTGGAATGGCCTAGGGGAAAAGTACACACACCATTGCAATCGGGCGAGAGTCTACTTTCAGATGCAAAAGGAATTTCTCGAGTTCGTCAATCCGTTCGCGAGATATGGGAGTTGCAAGTTAAGGAACGTTTGAGAAACCATCAAAATTTTCGCAAGTCTGATACTCGAAACCAATAACTCCTATGGCCTAGGGCAAAAATACACATACCTTTGTAATCGGGCGAGTCTCTGCTTTCAGATGCAACAGGAATTTCTCGAGTTCGACAATCCGTTAGCGAGGTATGGGAGTTTGAAATTAAGGAACGCTTGAGAAACCATCAAAATTTTCGCAAGTCTGATACACGAAACCAATAACTACTATGGCCTAGGGCAAAAATACACATACCGTTGTAATCGGGCGAGTTTCTGCTTTCAGATGCAACAGGAATTTCTCGAGTTCGTCAATCCGTTCGCGAGATATGGGAGTTTGAAGTTAAGGAATGGTTGAGAAACCCTCAAAATTTTCGCTGGTCTGATACTCGAAACCAATCACTGGAATGGCCTAGGGGAAAAGTACACACACCATTGTAATCGGGCGAGTTTCTACTTTCAGATGCAACAGGAATTTCTCGAGGTCGTCAATCCGTTCGCGAGATATGGGAGTTAGGAGTTAAGGAATGGTTGAGAAACCATAAAAATTTTCACAAGTCTGATTCCCGAAACCAATAACTACAAAGGCCTAGGGGAAAAATACACATACCGTTGTAATCGTGCGAGTTTCTACTTTCAGATGCAACAGGAATTCCTCGAGTTCGTCAATCCGTTCGCGAGATATGGGAGTTCGAAGTTAAGGAATGGTTGAGAAACCATCAAAATTTTCTCTGGTCTGATACTCGAAACCAATAACTGGAATGGCCTAGGGGAAAAGTACACACACCATTGTAATCGGGCGAGTGTCTACTTTCAGATGCAACAGGAATTTCTCGAGTTCGTCAATCCGTACGCGAGATATGGGAGTTAGAAGTTAAGGAACGTTTGAGAAACCATCAAAATTTTCGCAAGTCTGATACTCGAAACCAATAACTACTATTGCCTAGGGCAAAAACACACATACCTTTGTAATCGGCCGAGTCTCTGCTTTCAGATGCAACAGGAATTTCTCGAGTTCGACAATCCGTCAGCGAGGTATGGGAGTTTGAAATTAAGGAACGCTTGAGAAACCATCAAAATTTTCGCAAGTCTGATACTCGAAACCAATAACTACTATGGCCTAGGGCAAGAATACACATACCGTTTTAATCGGGCGAGTTTCTGCTTTCAGGTGCAACAGGAATTTCTCGAGTTCGTCAATCCGTTCGCGAGATATGGGAGTTTGAAGTTAAGGAATGGTTGAGAAACCATCAAAATTTTCGCTGGTCTGATACTCGAAACCAATAACTGGAATGGCCTAGGGGAAAAGTACACACACCATTGTAATCGGGCGAGTTTCTACTTTCAGATGCAACAGGAATTTCTCGAGTTCGTCAATCCGTTCGCGAGATATGGGAGTTCGAAGTTAAGGAATCGTTGAGAAATCATCAAAATTTTCTCTGGTCTGATACTCGAAACCAATAACTGGAATGGCCTAGGGGAAAAGTAGACACACCATTGTAATCGGGCGAGTTTCTACTTTCAGTTGCAACAGGAATTTCTCGAGTTCGTCAATCCGTACGCGAGATATGGGAGTTAGAAGTTAAGGAATGGTTGAGAAACCATCAAAATTTTCGCAAGTCTGATTCCCGAAACCAATACCTACAAAGGCCTAGGGGAAAAATACACATACCGTTGTAATCGGGCGAGTTTCTACTTTCAGATGCAACAGGAATTTCTCGAGTTCGTCAATCCGTTCGCGAGATATGGGAGTTTGAAGTTAAGGAATGGTTGAGAAACCATCAAAATTTTCGCTGGTCTGATAGTCGAAACCAATAACTGGAATGGCCTAGGGGAAAAGTACACACACCATTGCAATCGGGCGAGTTTCTGCTTTCAGATGCAATAGGAATTTCTAGAGTTCGTCAATCCATTCGCGAGATATGGGAGTTAGAAGTTAAGGAATGGTTGAGAAACCATCAAAATTTTCGCAAGTCTGATACTCGAAACCAATAACTACTATGGCCTAGGGCAAAAATACACATACCTTTGTAATCGGGCGAGTCTCTGCTTTCAGATGCAACAGGAATTTCTCGAGTTCGACAATCCGTTAGCGAGGTATGGGAGTTTGAAATTAAGGAACGCTTGAGAAACCATCAAAATTTTCGCAAGTCTGATACTCGAAACCAGTAACTACTATGGCCTAGGGCAAAAATACACATACCGTTGTAATCGGGCGAGTTTCTGCTTTCAGATGCAACAGGAATTTCTCGAGTTCGTCAATCCGTTCGCGAGATATGGGAGTTTGAAGTTAAGGAATGGTTGAGAAACCATCAAAATTTTCTCTGGTCTGATTCTCGAAACCAATAACTGGAATGGCCTAGCGGAAAAGTACACACACCATTGTAATGGGGCCACTTTCTACTTTCAGATGCAACAGGAATTTCTCAAGTTCGTCAATCCGTTCGCGAGATATGGGAGTTTGAAGTTAAGGAATTGTTGAGAATCCAACAAAATTTTCGCAAGTCTGATACTCGAAACCAATAACTACTATGGCTTGGGGGAAAAGTACACACACCATTGTAATCGGGCGAGTGTCTACTTTCAGATGCAACAGGAATTTCTCGAGTTCGTCAATCCGTTCGCGAGATATGGGAGTTGGAAGTTAAGGAACGTTTGAGAAACCATCAAAATTTTCGCAAGTCTGATACTCGAAACCAATAACTACTATGGCCTAGGGCAAAAATACACATACCTTTGTAATCGGGCGAGTCTCTGCTTTCAGATGCAACAGGAATTTCTCGAGTTCGACAATCCGTTAGCGAGATATGGGAGTTAGAAGTTAAGGAATGGTTGAGAAACCATCAAAATTTTCGCAAGTCTGATTCCCGAAACCAATATCTACAAAGACCTAGGGGAAAAATACGCATACCGTTGTAATCGGTCGAGTTTCTACTTTCAGATGCAACAGGAATTTCTCGTGTTCGTCAATCTGTTCGCGAGATATGGGAGTTTGAAGTTAAGGAACGCTTGAGCAACCATCAAAATTTTCGCAAGTCTGATTTCCGAAACCAATAACTACAAAGGCCTAGGGGAAAAATACACATACCGTTGTAATCGGGCGAGTTTCTACTTTCAGATGCAACAGGAGTTTCTCAAGTTCGTCAATCCGTTCGCGAGATATGGGAGTTTGAAGTTAAGGAATGGTTGAGAAACCACCAAAATTTTCGCAGATTTGATACTCGAAACCAATAACTGGAATGGCCTAGGGGAAAAGTACACCTACCGTTGAAATCGGGCGAGTTTCTGCTTTCAGATGCAATAGGAATTTCTCGAATTCGTCAATCCGGTCGCGAGATATGGGAGTTGGAAGTTAAGGAATGGTTGAGAAACCTTCAAAATTTATTCTCTGGTCTGATACTCGAAACCAATAACTGGAATGGCCTAGGGGAAAAGTACACACACCATTGTAATCGGGCGAGTATCTACTTTCAGATGCAACAGGAATTTCTCGAGTTCGTCAATCCGTTCGCGAGATATGGGAGTTCGAAGTTAAGGAACGCTTGAGCAACCATCAAAATTTTCGCAAGTCCGATTCCCGAAACCAATAACTACAAAGGCCTAGGGGAAAAATACACATACTGTTGTAATCGGGAGAGTTTCTACTTTCAGATGCAACAGGAATTTCTCGAGTTCGTCAATCCGTTCGCGAGATATGGGAGTTTGAAGTTAAGGAACGGTTGAGAAACCATCAAAATTTTCGCTGGTATGATACTCGAAACCAATAACTACAAAGGCCTAGGGGAAAAATACACATACCGTTGTAATCGGGCGAGTTTCTACTTTCAGATGCAACAGGAATTTCTCGAGTTCGTCAATCCGTTCGCGAGATATGGGAGTTTGAAGTTAAGGAATGGTTGAGAAACCATCAAAATTTTCGCTGGTCTGATAGTCGAAACCAATAACTGGAATGGCCTAGGGGAAATGTACACACACCATTGCAATCGGGCGAGTTTCTACTTTCAGATGCAACAGGAATTTCTCGAGTTCGTCAATCCATTCGCGAGATATGGGAGTTAGAAGTTAAGGAATGGTTGAGAAAACATCAAAATTTTCGCATGTCTGATTCCCGAAACCAATAACTACAAAGGCCTAGGTGAAAAATACACATACCTTTGTAATCGGGCCACTTTCTACTTTCAGATGCAACAGGAATTTCTCAAGTTCGTCAATCCGTTCGCGAGATATGGGAGTTTGAAGTTAAGGAATGGTTGAGAAACCACCAAAATTTTCGCTGATTTGATACTCGAAACCAATAACTGGAATGGCCTAGTGGAACAGTACACTTACCGTTGAAATCGGGCGAGTTTCTGCTTTCAGATGCAATAGGAATTTCTCGAAACTGTCAATCCGTTCGCGAGATATGGGAGTTTGAAGTTAAGGAATGGTTGAGAAACCATCAAAATTTTTGCTGGTCTGATTCCCGAAACCAATAACTACTATGGCTTGGGGGAAAAGTACACACACCATTGTAATCGGGCGAGTATCTACTTTCAGATGCAACAGGAATTTCTCGAGTTCGTCAATCCGTTCGCGAGATATGGGAGTTCGAAGTTAAGGAACGTTTGAGAAACCATCAAAATTTTCGCAAGTCTGATACTCGAAACCAATAACTACTATGGCCTAGGGCAAAAATACACATACCTTTGTAATCGGGCGAGTCTCTGCTTTCAGATGCAACAGGAATTTCTCGAGTTCGTCAATCCGTTCGCGAGGTATGGGAGTTAGAAGTTAAGGAATGGTTGAGAAACCATCAAAATTTTCGCAAGTCTGATTCCCGAAACCAATAACTACAAAGGCCTAGGGGAAGAATACACATACCGTTGTAATCGTGCGAGTTTCTACTTTCAGATGCAACAGGAATTTCTCGAGTTCGTCAATCCGTTCGCGAGATATGGGAGTTCGAAGTTAAGGAATGGTTGAGAAACCATCAAAATTTTCGCAAGTCTGATTCCCGAAACCAATACCTACAAAGGCCTAGGGGAAAAATACACATACCGTTGTAATCGGGCGAGTTTCTACTTTCAGATGCAACAGGAATTTCTAGAGTTCGTCAATCCGTTCGCGAGATATGGCAGTTTGAAGTTAAGGAATGGTTGAGAAACCACCAAAATTTTCGCTGATTTGATACTCGAAACCAATAACTACAAAGGCCTAGGGGAAAAATACACATACCGTTGTAATCGGGCGAGTTTCTGCTTCGAGATGCAACTGGAATTTCTCGAGTTCGTCAATCCATTCGCGAGATATGGGAGTTTGAACTTAAGGAATGGTTGAGAATCCATCAAAATTTTCGCAAGTCTGATACTCGAAACCAATAACTACTATGGCTTGGGGGAAAAGTACACACACCATTGTAATCGGGCGAGTGTCTACTTTCAGATGCAAAAGGAATTTCTCGAGTTCGTCAATCCGTTCGCGAGATATGGGAGTTGGAAGTTAAGGAACGTTTGAGAAACCATCAAAATTTTCGCAAGTCTGATACTCGAAACCAATAACTACTATGGCCTAGGGCAAAAATACACATACCGTTGTAATCGGGCGAGTTTCTGCTTTCAGATGCAACAGGAATTTCTCGAGTTCGTCAATCCGTTCGCGAGATATGGGAGTTGGAAGTTAAGGAATGGTTGAGAAACCATCAAAATTTATTCTCTGGTCTGATACTCGAAACCAGTAACTGGAATGGCCTAGGGGAAAAGTACACACACCATTGTAATCGGGCGAGATTCTACTTTCAGATGCAACAGGAATTTCTCGAGTTCGTCAATCCGTTCGCGAGATATGGGAGTTAGAAGTTAAGGAATGGTTGAGAAAGCATCAAAATTTTCGCAAGTCTGATTCCCGAAACCAATATCTTCAAAGGCCTAGGGGAAAAATACACATACCGTTGTAATCGGGCGAGTCTCTGCTTCGAGATGCAACAGGAATTTCTAGAGTTCGTCAATCCGTTCGCGAGATATGGCAGTTTGAAGTTAAGGAATGGTTGAGAAACCACCAAAATTTTCGCTGATTTGATACTCGAAACCAATAACTACAAAGGCCTAGGGGAAAAATACACATACCGTTGTAATCGGGCGAGTTTCTGCTTCGAGATGCAACTGGAATTTCTCGAGTTCGTCAATCCATTCGCGAGATATGGGAGTTTGAAGTTAAGGAATTGTTGAGAATCCAACAAAATTTTCGCAAGTCTGATACTCGAAACCAATAACTACTATGGCTTGGGGGAAAAGTACACACACCACTGTAATCGGGCGAGTGTTTACTTTCAGATGCAACAGGAATTTCTCGAGTTCGTCAATCCGTTCGCGAGATATGGGAGTTGGAAGTTAAGGAACGTTTGAGAAACCATCATAATTTTCGCAAGTCTGATACTCGAAACCAATAACTACTATGGCCTAGGGCAAAAATACACATACCTTTGTAATCGGGCGAGTCTCTGCTTTCAGATGCAACAGGAATTTCTCGTGTTCGTCAATCTGTTCGCGAGATATGGGAGTTTGAAGTTAAGGAACGCCTGAGCAACCATCAAAATTTTCGCAAGTCTGATTTCCGAAACCAATAACTACAAAGGCCTAGGGGAAAAATACACATACCGTTGTAATCGGGCGAGTTTCTACTTTCAGATGCAACAGGAATTTCTCGAGTTCGTCAATCCGTTCGCGAGATATGGGAGTTTGAAGTTAAGGAATGGTTGAGAAACCATCAAAATTTTCTATGGTCTGATTCTCGAAACCAATAACTGGAATGGCCTAGCGGAAAAGTACACACACCATTGTAATCGGGCCACTTTCTACTTTCAGATGCAACAGGAGTTTCTCAAGTTCGTCAATCCGTTCGCGAGATATGGGAGTTTGAAGTTAAGGAATGGTTGAGAAGCCACCAAAATTTTCGCAGATTTGATACTCGAAACCAATAACTGGAATGGCCTAGGGGAAAAGTACACCTACCGTTCAAATCGGGCGAGTTTCTGCTTTCAGATGCAATAGGAATTTGTCGAATTCGTCAATCCGGTCGCGAGATATGGGAGTTGGAAGTTAAGGAATGGTTGAGAAACCTTCAAAATTTATTCTCTGGTCTGATACTCGAAACCAATAACTGGAATGGCCTAGGGGAAAAGTACACACACCATTGTAATCGGGCGAGTATCTACTTTCAGATGCAACAGGAATTTCTCGAGTTCGTCAATCCGTTCGCGAGATATGGGAGTTCGAAGTTAAGGAACGCTTGAGCAACCATCAAAATTTTCGCAAGTCCGATTCCCGAAACCAATAACTACAAAGGCCTAGGGGAAAAATACACATACTGTTGTAATCGGGAGAGTTTCTACTTTCAGATGCAACAGGAATTTCTCGAGTTCGTCAATCCGTTCGCGAGATATGGGAGTTTGAAGTTAAGGAATGGTTGAGAAACCATCAAAATTTTCGCTGGTATGATACTCGAAACCAATAACTACAAAGGCCTAGGGGAAAAATACACATACCGTTGTAATCGGGCGAGTTTCTACTTTCAGATGCAACAGGAATTTCTCGAGTTCGTCAATCCGTTCGCGAGATATGGGAGTTTGAAGTTAAGGAATGGCTGAGAAACCATCAAAATTTTCGCTGGTCTGATAGTCGAAACCAATAACTGGAATGGCCTAGGGGAAATGTACACACACCATTGCAATCGGGCGAGTTTCTACTTTCAGATGCAACAGGAATTTCTCGAGTTCGTCAATCCATTCGCGAGATATGGGAGTTTGAAGTTAAGGAATGGTTGAGAATCCATCAAAATTTTCGCAAGTCTGATACTCGAAACCAATAACTACTATGGCTTGGGGGAAAAGTACACACACCATTGTAATCGGGCGAGTATCTACTTTCAGATGCAACAGGAATTTCTCGAGTTCGTCAATCCGTTCGCGAGATATGGGAGTTCGAAGTTAAGGAACGTTTGAGAAACCATCAAAATTTTCGCAAGTCTGATACTCGAAACCAATAACTACTATGGCCTAGGGCAAAAATACACATACCTTTGTAATCGGGCGAGTCTCTGCTTTCAGATGCAACAGGAATTTCTCGAGTTCGACAATCCGTTAGTGAGGTATGGGAGTTTGAAATTAAGGAACGCTTGAGTAACCATCAAAATTTTCGCAAGTCTGATACACGAAACCAATAACTACTATGGCCTAGGGCAAAAATACACATACCGTTGTAATCGGGCGAGTTTCTGCTTTCAGATGCAACAGGAATTTCTCGAGTTCGTCAATCCGTTCGCGAGGTATGGGAGTTAGAAGTTAAGGAATGGTTGAGAAACCATCAAAATTTTCGCAAGTCTGATTCCCGAAACCAATAACTACAAAGGCCTAGGGGAAAAATACACATACCGTTGTAATCGTGCGAGTTTCTACTTTCAGATGCAACAGGAATTTCTCGAGTTCGTCAATCCGTTCGCGAGATATGGGAGTTCGAAGTTAAGGAATGGTTGAGAAACCATCAAAATTTTCTCTGGTCTGATACTCGAAACCAATAACTGGAATGGCCTAGGGGAAAAGTACACACACCATTGTAATCGGGCGAGTTTCTACTTTCAGTTGCAACAGGAATTTCTCGAGTTCGTCAATCCGTACGCGAGATATGGGAGTTAGAAGTTAAGGAATGGTTGAGAAACCATCAAAATTTTCGCAAGTCTGATTCCCGAAACCAATACCTACAAAGGCCTAGGGGAAAAATACACATACCGTTGTAATCGGGCGAGTTTCTACTTTCAGATGCAACAGGAATTTCTCGAGTTCGTCAATCCGTTCGCGAGATATGGGAGTTTGAACTTAAGGAATGGTTGAGAATCCATCAAAATTTTCGCAAGTCTGATACTCGAAACCAATAACTACTATGGCTTGGGGGAAAAGTACACACACCATTGTAATCGGGCGAGTGTCTACTTTCAGATGCAAAAGGAATTTCTCGAGTTCGTCAATCCGTTCGCGAGATATGGGAGTTGGAAGTTAAGGAACGTTTGAGAAACCATCAAAATTTTCGCAAGTCTGATACTCGAAACCAATAACTACTATGGCCTAGGGCAAAAATACACATACCGTTGTAATCGGGCGAGTTTCTGCTTTCAGATGCAACAGGAATTTCTCGAGTTCGTCAATCCGTTCGCGAGATATGGGAGTTTGAAGTTAAGGAATGGTTGAGAAACCATCAAAATTTTCGCTGGTCTGATACTCGAAACCAATAACTGGAATGGCCTAGGGGAAAAGTACACACACCATTGTAATCGGGCGAGTTTCTACTTTCAGATGCAACAGGAATTTCTCGAGTTCGTCAATCCGTTCGCGAGATATGGGAGTTAGAAGTTAAGGAATGGTTGAGAAACCATCAAAATTTTCGCAAGTCTGATTCCCGAAACCAATAACTACAAAGGCCTAGGGGAAAAATACACATACCGTTGTAATCATGCGAGTTTCTACTTTCAGATGCAACAGGAATTTCTCGAGTTCGTCAATCCGTTCGCGAGATATGGGAGTTCGAAGTTAAGGAATGGTTGAGAAACCATCAAAATTTTCTCTGGTCTGATACTCGAAACCAATAACTGGAATGGCCTAGGGGAAAAGTACACACACCATTGTAATCGGGCGAGTTTCTACTTTCAGTTGCAACAGGAATTTCTCGAGTTCGTCAATCCGTACGCGAGATATGGGAGTTAGAAGTTAAGGAATGGTTGAGAAACCATCAAAATTTTCGCAAGTCTGATTCCCGAAACCAATACCTACAAAGGCCTAGGGGAAAAATACACATACCGTTGTAATCGTGCGAGTTTCTACTTTCAGATGCAACAGGAATTTCTCGAGTTCGTCAATCCGTTCGCGAGATATGGGAGTTTGAAGTTAAGGAATGGTTGAGAAACCATCAAAAGTTTCTCTGGTCTGATACTCGAAACCAATAACTGGAATGGCCTACGGGAGAAGTACACACACCATTGTAACCGGGCGAGTTTCTACTTTCAGATGCAACAGGAATTTCTCAAGTTCGTCAATCCGTTCGCGAGATATGGGAGTTTGAAGTTAAGGAATGGTTGAGAAACCACCAAAATTTTCGCTGATTTGATACTCGAAACCAATAACTGGAATGGCCCAGGGGAAAAGTACACTTACCGTTGAGATCGGGCGAGTTTCTGCTTTCAGATGCAATAGGAATTTCTCGAATTCGTCAATCCGGTCGCGAGATATGGGAGTTGGAAGTTAAGGAATGGTTGAGAAACCATCAAAATTTATTCTCTGGTCTGATACTCGAAACCAATAACTGGAATGGCCTAGGGGAAAAGTACACACACCGTTGTAATCGGGCGAGTTTCTACTTTCAGATGCAACAGGAATTTCTCGAGTTCGTCAATCCGTTCGCGAGATATGGGAGTTAGAAGTTAAGGAATGGTTGAGAAACCATCAAAATTTTCGCTGGTCTGATACTCGAAACCAATAACTACAATGGCCTAGGGGAAAAATTCACATACCATTGTAATCGGGCGAGTATCTACTTTCCGATGCAACAGGAATTTCTCGAGTTCGTCAATCCGTTCGCGAGATATGGGAGTTTGAAGTTAAGGAATGGTTGAGAAACCATCAATATTTTCGCTGGTCTGATACTCGAAACCAATAACTGGAATGGCCTAGGGGAAAAGTACACACACCATTGTAATCGGGCGAGTTTCTACTTTCAGATGCAACAGGAATTTCTCGAGTTCGTCAATCCGTTCGGGAGATATGGGAGTTAGAAGTTAAGGAATGGTTGAGAAACCATCAAAATTTTCGCAAGTCTGATTCCCGAAACCAATAACTACAAAGGCCTAGGGGAAAAATACACATACCGTTGTAATCGTGCGAGTTTCTACTTTCAGATGCAACAGGAATTTCTCGAGTTCGTCAATCTGTTCGCGAGATATGGGAGTTTGAAGTTAAGGAACGCCTGAGCAACCATCAAAATTTTCGCAAGTCTGATTTCCGAAACCAAAAACTACAAAGGCCTAGGGGAAAAATACACATACCGTTGTAATCGGGCGAGTTTCTACTTTCAGATGCAACAGGAATTTCTCGAGTTCGTCAATCCGTTCGCGAGATATGGGAGTTTGAAGTTAAGAATGGTTGAGAAACCATCAAAATTTTCTATGGTCTGATTCTCGAAACCAATAACTGGAATGGCCTAGCGGAAAAGTACACACACCATTGTAATCGGGCGAGAGTCTACTTTCAGATGCAAAAGGAATTTCTCGAGTTCTTCAATCCGTTCGCGAGATATGGGAGTTGCAAGTTAAGGAACGTTTGAGAAACCATCAAAATTTTCGCAAGTCTGATACTCGAAACCAATAACTACTATGGCCTAGGGCAAAAATACACATACCTTTGTAATCGGGCGAGTCTCTGCTTTCAGATGCAACAGGAATTTCTCGAGTTCGACAATCCGTTAGCGAGGTATGGGAGTTTGAAATTAAGGAACGCTTGAGAAACCATCAAAATTTTCGCAAGTCTGATACACGAAACCAATAACTACTATGGCCTAGGGCAAAAATACACATACCGTTGTAATCGGGCGAGTTTCTGCTTTCAGATGCAACAGGAATTTCTCGAGTTCGTCAATCCGTTCGCGAGGTATGGGAGTTAGAAGTTAAGGAATGGTTGAGAAACCATCAAAATTTTCGCAAGTCTGATTCCCGAAACCAATAACTACAAAGGCCTAGGGGAAGAATACACATACCGTTGTAATCGTGCGAGTTTCTACTTTCAGATGCAACAGGAATTTCTCGAGTTCGTCAATCCGTTCGCGAGATATGGGAGTTCGAAGTTAAGGAATGGTTGAGGAACCATCAAAATTTTCTCTGGTCTGATACTCGAAACCAATAACTGGAATGGCCTAGCGGAAAAGTACACACACCATTGTAATCGGGCGAGTTTCTACTTTCAGTTGCAACAGGAATTTCTCGAGTTCGTCAATCCGTACGCGAGATATGGGAGTTAGAAGTTAAGGAATGGTTGAGAAACCATCAAAATTTTCGCAAGTCTGATTCCCGAAACCAATACCTACAAAGGCCTAGGGGAAAAATACACATACCGTTGTAATCGGGCGAGTTTCTACTTTCAGATGCAACAGGAATTTCTCGAGTTCGTCAATCCGTTCGCGAGATATGGGAGTTTGAACTTAAGGAATGGTTGAGAATCCATCAAAATTTTCGCAAGTCTGATACTCGAAACCAATAACTACTATGGCTTGGGGGAAAAGTACACACACCATTGTAATCGGGCGAGTGTCTACTTTCAGATGCAAAAGGAATTTCTCGAGTTCGTCAATCCGTTCGCGAGATATGGGAGTTGGAAGTTAAGGAACGTTTGAGAAACCATCAAAATTTTCGCAAGTCTGATACTCGAAACCAATAACTACTATGGCCTAGGGCAAAAATACACATACCGTTGTAATCGGGCGAGTTTCTGCTTTCAGATGCAACAGGAATTTCTCGAGTTCGTCAATCCGTTCGCGAGATATGGGAGTTGGAAGTTAAGGAATGGTTGAGAAACCATCAAAATTTATTCTCTGGTCTGATACTCGAAACCAGTAACTGGAATGGCCTAGGGGAAAAGTACACACACCATTGTAATCGGGCGAGATTCTACTTTCAGATGCAACAGGAATTTCTCGAGTTCGTCAATCCGTTCGCGAGATATGGGAGTTAGAAGTTAAGGAATGGTTGAGAAAGCATCAAAATTTTCGCAAGTCTGATTCCCGAAACCAATATCTTCAAAGGCCTAGGGGAAAAATACACATACCGTTGTAATCGGGCGAGTCTCTGCTTCGAGATGCAACAGGAATTTCTAGAGTTCGTCAATCCGTTCGCGAGATATGGCAGTTTGAAGTTAAGGAATGGTTGAGAAACCACCAAAATTTTCGCTGATTTGATACTCGAAACCAATAACTACAAAGGCCTAGGGGAAAAATACACATACCGTTGTAATCGGGCGAGTTTCTGCTTCGAGATGCAACTGGAATTTCTCGAGTTCGTCAATCCATTCGCGAGATATGGGAGTTTGAAGTTAAGGAATTGTTGAGAATCCAACAAAATTTTCGCAAGTCTGATACTCGAAACCAATAACTACTATGGCTTGGGGGAAAAGTACACACACCACTGTAATCGGGCGAGTGTTTACTTTCAGATGCAACAGGAATTTCTCGAGTTCGTCAATCCGTTCGCGAGATATGGGAGTTGGAAGTTAAGGAACGTTTGAGAAACCATCATAATTTTCGCAAGTCTGATACTCGAAACCAATAACTACTATGGCCTAGGGCAAAAATACACATACCTTTGTAATCGGGCGAGTCTCTGCTTTCAGATGCAACAGGAATTTCTCGTGTTCGTCAATCTGTTCGCGAGATATGGGAGTTTGAAGTTAAGGAACGCCTGAGCAACCATCAAAATTTTCGCAAGTCTGATTTCCGAAACCAATAACTACAAAGGCCTAGGGGAAAAATACACATACCGTTGTAATCGGGCGAGTTTCTACTTTCAGATGCAACAGGAATTTCTCGAGTTCGTCAATCCGTTCGCGAGATATGGGAGTTTGAAGTTAAGGAATGGTTGAGAAACCATCAAAATTTTCTATGGTCTGATTCTCGAAACCAATAACTGGAATGGCCTAGCGGAAAAGTACACACACCATTGTAATCGGGCCACTTTCTACTTTCAGATGCAACAGGAGTTTCTCAAGTTCGTCAATCCGTTCGCGAGATATGGGAGTTTGAAGTTAAGGAATGGTTGAGAAGCCACCAAAATTTTCGCAGATTTGATACTCGAAACCAATAACTGGAATGGCCTAGGGGAAAAGTACACCTACCGTTCAAATCGGGCGAGTTTCTGCTTTCAGATGCAATAGGAATTTGTCGAATTCGTCAATCCGGTCGCGAGATATGGGAGTTGGAAGTTAAGGAATGGTTGAGAAACCTTCAAAATTTATTCTCTGGTCTGATACTCGAAACCAATAACTGGAATGGCCTAGGGGAAAAGTACACACACCATTGTAATCGGGCGAGTATCTACTTTCAGATGCAACAGGAATTTCTCGAGTTCGTCAATCCGTTCGCGAGATATGGGAGTTCGAAGTTAAGGAACGCTTGAGCAACCATCAAAATTTTCGCAAGTCCGATTCCCGAAACCAATAACTACAAAGGCCTAGGGGAAAAATACACATACTGTTGTAATCGGGAGAGTTTCTACTTTCAGATGCAACAGGAATTTCTCGAGTTCGTCAATCCGTTCGCGAGATATGGGAGTTTGAAGTTAAGGAATGGTTGAGAAACCATCAAAATTTTCGCTGGTATGATACTCGAAACCAATAACTACAAAGGCCTAGGGGAAAAATACACATACCGTTGTAATCGGGCGAGTTTCTACTTTCAGATGCAACAGGAATTTCTCGAGTTCGTCAATCCGTTCGCGAGATATGGGAGTTTGAAGTTAAGGAATGGTTGAGAAACCATCAAAATTTTCGCTGGTCTGATAGTCGAAACCAATAACTGGAATGGCCTAGGGGAAATGTACACACACCATTGCAATCGGGCGAGTTTCTACTTTCAGATGCAACAGGAATTTCTCGAGTTCGTCAATCCATTCGCGAGATATGGGAGTTTGAAGTTAAGGAATGGTTGAGAATCCATCAAAATTTTCGCAAGTCTGATACTCGAAACCAATAACTACTATGGCTTGGGGGAAAAGTACACACACCATTGTAATCGGGCGAGTATCTACTTTCAGATGCAACAGGAATTTCTCGAGTTCGTCAATCCGTTCGCGAGATATGGGAGTTCGAAGTTAAGGAACGTTTGAGAAACCATCAAAATTTTCGCAAGTCTGATACTCGAAACCAATAACTACTATGGCCTAGGGCAAAAATACACATACCTTTGTAATCGGGCGAGTCTCTGCTTTCAGATGCAACAGGAATTTCTCGAGTTCGACAATCCGTTAACGAGGTATGGGAGTTTGAAATTAAGGAACGCTTGAGTAACCATCAAAATTTTCGCAAGTCTGATACACGAAACCAATAACTACTATGGCCTAGGGCAAAAATACACATACCGTTGTAATCGGGCGAGTTTCTGCTTTCAGATGCAACAGGAATTTCTCGAGTTCGTCAATCCGTTCGCGAGGTATGGGAGTTAGAAGTTAAGGAATGGTTGAGAAACCATCAAAATTTTCGCAAGTCTGATTCCCGAAACCAATAACTACAAAGGCCTAGGGGAAAAATACACATACCGTTGTAATCGTGCGAGTTTCTACTTTCAGATGCAACAGGAATTTCTCGAGTTCGTCAATCCGTTCGCGAGATATGGGAGTTCGAAGTTAAGGAATGGTTGAGAAACCATCAAAATTTTCTCTGGTCTGATACTCGAAACCAATAACTGGAATGGCCTAGGGGAAAAGTACACACACCATTGTAATCGGGCGAGTTTCTACTTTCAGTTGCAACAGGAATTTCTCGAGTTCGTCAATCCGTACGCGAGATATGGGAGTTAGAAGTTAAGGAATGGTTGAGAAACCATCAAAATTTTCGCAAGTCTGATTCCCGAAACCAATACCTACAAAGGCCTAGGGGAAAAATACACATACCGTTGTAATCGGGCGAGTTTCTACTTTCAGATGCAACAGGAATTTCTCGAGTTCGTCAATCCGTTCGCGAGATATGGGAGTTTGAACTTAAGGAATGGTTGAGAATCCATCAAAATTTTCGCAAGTCTGATACTCGAAACCAATAACTACTATGGCTTGGGGGAAAAGTACACACACCATTGTAATCGGGCGAGTGTCTACTTTCAGATGCAAAAGGAATTTCTCGAGTTCGTCAATCCGTTCGCGAGATATGGGAGTTGGAAGTTAAGGAACGTTTGAGAAACCATCAAAATTTTCGCAAGTCTGATACTCGAAACCAATAACTACTATGGCCTAGGGCAAAAATACACATACCGTTGTAATCGGGCGAGTTTCTGCTTTCAGATGCAACAGGAATTTCTCGAGTTCGTCAATCCGTTCGCGAGATATGGGAGTTTGAAGTTAAGGAATGGTTGAGAAACCATCAAAATTTTCGCTGGTCTGATACTCGAAACCAATAACTGGAATGGCCTAGGGGAAAAGTACACACACCATTGTAATCGGGCGAGTTTCTACTTTCAGATGCAACAGGAATTTCTCGAGTTCGTCAATCCGTTCGCGAGATATGGGAGTTAGAAGTTAAGGAATGGTTGAGAAACCATCAAAATTTTCGCAAGTCTGATTCCCGAAACCAATAACTACAAAGGCCTAGGGGAAAAATACACATACCGTTGTAATCATGCGAGTTTCTACTTTCAGATGCAACAGGAATTTCTCGAGTTCGTCAATCCGTTCGCGAGATATGGGAGTTCGAAGTTAAGGAATGGTTGAGAAACCATCAAAATTTTCTCTGGTCTGATACTCGAAACCAATAACTGGAATGGCCTAGGGGAAAAGTACACACACCATTGTAATCGGGCGAGTTTCTACTTTCAGTTGCAACAGGAATTTCTCGAGTTCGTCAATCCGTACGCGAGATATGGGAGTTAGAAGTTAAGGAATGGTTGAGAAACCATCAAAATTTTCGCAAGTCTGATTCCCGAAACCAATACCTACAAAGGCCTAGGGGAAAAATACACATACCGTTGTAATCGTGCGAGTTTCTACTTTCAGATGCAACAGGAATTTCTCGAGTTCGTCAATCCGTTCGCGAGATATGGGAGTTTGAAGTTAAGGAATGGTTGAGAAACCATCAAAAGTTTCTCTGGTCTGATACTCGAAACCAATAACTGGAATGGCCTACGGGAGAAGTACACACACCATTGTAACCGGGCGAGTTTCTACTTTCAGATGCAACAGGAATTTCTCAAGTTCGTCAATCCGTTCGCGAGATATGGGAGTTTGAAGTTAAGGAATGGTTGAGAAACCACCAAAATTTTCGCTGATTTGATACTCGAAACCAATAACTGGAATGGCCTAGGGGAAAAGTACACTTACCGTTGAGATCGGGCGAGTTTCTGCTTTCAGATGCAATAGGAATTTCTCGAATTCGTCAATCCGGTCGCGAGATATGGGAGTTGGAAGTTAAGGAATGGTTGAGAAACCATCAAAATTTATTCTCTGGTCTGATACTCGAAACCAATAACTGGAATGGCCTAGGGGAAAAGTACACACACCGTTGTAATCGGGCGAGTTTCTACTTTCAGATGCAACAGGAATTTCTCGAGTTCGTCAATCCGTTCGCGAGATATGGGAGTTAGAAGTTAAGGAATGGTTGAGAAACCATCAAAATTTTCGCTGGTCTGATACTCGAAACCAATAACTACAATGGCCTAGGGGAAAAATTCACATACCATTGCAATCGGGCGAGTATCTACTTTCCGATGCAACAGGAATTTCTCGAGTTCGTCAATCCGTTCGCGAGATATGGGAGTTTGAAGTTAAGGAATGGTTGAGAAACCATCAATATTTTCGCTGGTCTGATACTCGAAACCAATAACTGGAATGGCCTAGGGGAAAAGTACACACACCATTGTAATCGGGCGAGTTTCTACTTTCAGATGCAACAGGAATTTCTCGAGTTCGTCAATCCGTTCGGGAGATATGGGAGTTAGAAGTTAAGGAATGGTTGAGAAACCATCAAAATTTTCGCAAGTCTGATTCCCGAAACCAATAACTACAAAGGCCTAGGGGAAAAATACACATACCGTTGTAATCGTGCGAGTTTCTACTTTCAGATGCAACAGGAATTTCTCGGGTTCGTCAATCCGTTCGCGAGATATGGGAGTTCGAAGTTAAGGAATGGTTGAGAAACCATCAAAATTTTCTCTGGTCTGATACTCGAAACCAATAACTGGAATGGCCTAGGGGAAAAGTACACACACCATTGTAAACGGGCGAGTGTCTACTTTCAGATGCAACAGGAATTTCTCGAGTTCGTCAATCCGTACGCGAGATATGGGAGTTAGAAGTTAAGGAACGTTTGAGAAACCATCAAAATTTTCGCAAGTCTGATACTCGAAACCAATAACTACTACGGCCTAGGGCAAAAATACACATACCTTTGTAATCGGGCGAGACTCTGCTTTCAGATGCAACAGGAATTTCTCGAGTTCGACAATCCGTTAGCGAGGTATGGGAGTTTGAAATTAAGGAACGCTTGAGAAACCATCAAAATTTTCGCAAATCTGATACTCGAAACCAATAACTACTATGGCCTAGGGCAAGAATACACATACCGTTGTAATCGGGCGAGTTTCTGCTTTCAGATGCAACAGGAATTTCTCGAGTTCGTCAATCCGTTCGCGAGATATGGGAGTTTGAAGTTAAGGAATGGTTGAGAAACCATCAAAATTTTCTCTGGTCTGATACTCGAAACCAATAACTGGAATGGCCTACGGGAGAAGTACACACACCATTGTAACCGGGCGAGTTTCTACTTTCAGATGCAACAGGAATTTCTCAAGTTCGTCAATCCGTTGGCGAGATATGGGAGTTTGAAGTTAAGGAATGGTTGAGAAACCACCAAAATTTTCGCTGATTTGATACTCGAAACCAATAACTGGAATGGCCTAGGGGAAAAGTACACTTACCGTTGAGATCGGGCGAGTTTCTACTTTCAGATGCAACAGGAATTTCTCGAGTTCGTCAATCCGTTCGCGAGATATGGGAGTTTGAAGTTAAGGAATGGTTGAGAAACCATCAAAATTTTCGCTGGTCTGATACTCGAAACCAATAACTGGAATGGCCTAGGGGAAAAGTACACACACCATTGTAATCGGGCGAGTTTCTACTTTCAGTTGCAACAGGAATTTCTCGAGTTCGTCAATCCGTACGCGAGATATGGGAGTTAGAAGTTAAGGAATGGTTGAGAAACCATCAAAATTTTCTCTGGTCTGATACTCGAAACCAATAACTGGAATGGCCTAGGGGAAAAGTACACACACCATTGTAATCGGGCGAGTTTCTACTTTCAGATGCAACAGGAATTTCTCGAGTTCGTCAATCCGTTCGCGAGATATGGGAGTTAGAAGTTAAGGAATGGTTGAGAAACCATCAAAATTTTCGCAAGTCTGATTCCCGAAACCAATAACTACAAAGGCCTAGGGGAAAAATACACATACCGTTGTAATCATGCGAGTTTCTACTTTCAGATGCAACAGGAATTTCTCGAGTTCGTCAATCCGTTCGCGAGATATGGGAGTTCGAAGTTAAGGAATGGTTGAGAAACCATCAAAATTTTCTCTGGTCTGATACTCGAAACCAATAACTGGAATGGCCTAGGGGAAAAGTACACACACCATTGTAATCGGGCGAGTTTCTACTTTCAGTTGCAACAGGAATTTCTCGAGTTCGTCAATCCGTACGCGAGATATGGGAGTTAGAAGTTAAGGAATGGTTGAGAAACCATCAAAATTTTCGCAAGTCTGATTCCCGAAACCAATACCTACAAAGGCCTAGGGGAAAAATACACATACCGTTGTAATCGTGCGAGTTTCTACTTTCAGATGCAACAGGAATTTCTCGAGTTCGTCAATCCGTTCGCGAGATATGGGAGTTTGAAGTTAAGGAATGGTTGAGAAACCATCAAAAGTTTCTCTGGTCTGATACTCGAAACCAATAACTGGAATGGCCTACGGGAGAAGTACACACACCATTGTAACCGGGCGAGTTTCTACTTTCAGATGCAACAGGAATTTCTCAAGTTCGTCAATCCGTTCGCGAGATATGGGAGTTTGAAGTTAAGGAATGGTTGAGAAACCACCAAAATTTTCGCTGATTTGATACTCGAAACCAATAACTGGAATGGCCTAGGGGAAAAGTACACTTACCGTTGAGATCGGGCGAGTTTCTGCTTTCAGATGCAATAGGAATTTCTCGAATTCGTCAATCCGGTCGCGAGATATGGGAGTTGGAAGTTAAGGAATGGTTGAGAAACCATCAAAATTTATTCTCTGGTCTGATACTCGAAACCAATAACTGGAATGGCCTAGGGGAAAAGTACACACACCGTTGTAATCGGGCGAGTTTCTACTTTCAGATGCAACAGGAATTTCTCGAGTTCGTCAATCCGTTCGCGAGATATGGGAGTTAGAAGTTAAGGAATGGTTGAGAAACCATCAAAATTTTCGCAAGTCTGATTCCCGAAACCAATAACTACAAAGGCCTAGGGGAAAAATACACATACCGTTGTAATCGTGCGAGTTTCTACTTTCAGATGCAACAGGAATTTCTCGGGTTCGTCAATCCGTTCGCGAGATATGGGAGTTCGAAGTTAAGGAATGGTTGAGAAACCATCAAAATTTTCTCTGGTCTGATACTCGAAACCAATAACTGGAATGGCCTAGGGGAAAAGTACACACACCATTGTAAACGGGCGAGTGTCTACTTTCAGATGCAACAGGAATTTCTCGAGTTCGTCAATCCGTACGCGAGATATGGGAGTTAGAAGTTAAGGAACGTTTGAGAAACCATCAAAATTTTCGCAAGTCTGATACTCGAAACCAATAACTACTACGGCCTAGGGCAAAAATACACATACCTTTGTAATCGGGCGAGACTCTGCTTTCAGATGCAACAGGAATTTCTCGAGTTCGACAATCCGTTAGCGAGGTATGGGAGTTTGAAATTAAGGAACGCTTGAGAAACCATCAAAATTTTCGCAAGTCTGATACTCGAAACCAATAACTACTATGGCCTAGGGCAAGAATACACATACCGTTGTAATCGGGCGAGTTTCTGCTTTCAGATGCAACAGGAATTTCTCGAGTTCGTCAATCCGTTCGCGAGATATGGGAGTTTGAAGTTAAGGAATGGTTGAGAAACCATCAAAATTTTCTCTGGTCTGATACTCGAAACCAATAACTGGAATGGCCTACGGGAGAAGTACACACACCATTGTAACCGGGCGAGTTTCTACTTTCAGATGCAACAGGAATTTCTCAAGTTCGTCAATCCGTTGGCGAGATATGGGAGTTTGAAGTTAAGGAATGGTTGAGAAACCACCAAAATTTTCGCTGATTTGATACTCGAAACCAATAACTGGAATGGCCTAGGGGAAAAGTACACTTACCGTTGAGATCGGGCGAGTTTCTACTTTCAGATGCAACAGGAATTTCTCGAGTTCGTCAATCCGTTCGCGAGATATGGGAGTTTGAAGTTAAGGAATGGTTGAGAAACCATCAAAATTTTCGCTGGTCTGATACTCGAAACCAATAACTGGAATGGCCTAGGGGAAAAGTACACACACCATTGTAATCGGGCGAGTTTCTACTTTCAGTTGCAACAGGAATTTCTCGAGTTCGTCAATCCGTACGCGAGATATGGGAGTTAGAAGTTAAGGAATGGTTGAGAAACCATCAAAATTTTCTCTGGTCTGATACTCGAAACCAATAACTGGAATGGCCTAGGGGAAAAGTACACACACCATTGTAATCGGGCGAGTTTCTACTTTCAGATGCAACAGGAATTTCTCGAGTTCGTCAATCCGTTCGCGAGATATGGGAGTTAGAAGTTAAGGAATGGTTGAGAAACCATCAAAATTTTCGCAAGTCTGATTCCCGAAACCAATAACTACAAAGGCCTAGGGGAAAAATACACATACCGTTGTAATCATGCGAGTTTCTACTTTCAGATGCAACAGGAATTTCTCGAGTTCGTCAATCCGTTCGCGAGATATGGGAGTTCGAAGTTAAGGAATGGTTGAGAAACCATCAAAATTTTCTCTGGTCTGATACTCGAAACCAATAACTGGAATGGCCTAGGGGAAAAGTACACACACCATTGTAATCGGGCGAGTTTCTACTTTCAGTTGCAACAGGAATTTCTCGAGTTCGTCAATCCGTACGCGAGATATGGGAGTTAGAAGTTAAGGAATGGTTGAGAAACCATCAAAATTTTCGCAAGTCTGATTCCCGAAACCAATACCTACAAAGGCCTAGGGGAAAAATACACATACCGTTGTAATCGTGCGAGTTTCTACTTTCAGATGCAACAGGAATTTCTCGAGTTCGTCAATCCGTTCGCGAGATATGGGAGTTTGAAGTTAAGGAATGGTTGAGAAACCATCAAAAGTTTCTCTGGTCTGATACTCGAAACCAATAACTGGAATGGCCTACGGGAGAAGTACACACACCATTGTAACCGGGCGAGTTTCTACTTTCAGATGCAACAGGAATTTCTCAAGTTCGTCAATCCGTTCGCGAGATATGGGAGTTTGAAGTTAAGGAATGGTTGAGAAACCACCAAAATTTTCGCTGATTTGATACTCGAAACCAATAACTGGAATGGCCTAGGGGAAAAGTACACTTACCGTTGAGATCGGGCGAGTTTCTGCTTTCAGATGCAATAGGAATTTCTCGAATTCGTCAATCCGGTCGCGAGATATGGGAGTTGGAAGTTAAGGAATGGTTGAGAAACCATCAAAATTTATTCTCTGGTCTGATACTCGAAACCAATAACTGGAATGGCCTAGGGGAAAAGTACACACACCGTTGTAATCGGGCGAGTTTCTACTTTCAGATGCAACAGGAATTTCTCGAGTTCGTCAATCCGTTCGCGAGATATGGGAGTTAGAAGTTAAGGAATGGTTGAGAAACCATCAAAATTTTCGCTGGTCTGATACTCGAAACCAATAACTACAATGGCCTAGGGGAAAAATTCACATACCATTGTAATCGGGCGAGTATCTACTTTCCGATGCAACAGGAATTTCTCGAGTTCGTCAATCCGTTCGCGAGATATGGGAGTTTGAAGTTAAGGAATGGTTGAGAAACCATCAATATTTTCGCTGGTCTGATACGCGAAACCAATAACTGGAATGGCCTAGGGGAAAAGTACACACACCATTGTAATCGGGCGAGTTTCTACTTTCAGATGCAACAGGAATTTCTCGAGTTCGTCAATCCGTTCGGGAGATATGGGAGTTAGAAGTTAAGGAATGGTTGAGAAACCATCAAAATTTTCGCAAGTCTGATTCCCGAAACCAATAACTACAAAGGCCTAGGGGAAAAATACACATACCGTTGTAATCGTGCGAGTTTCTACTTTCAGATGCAACAGGAATTTCTCGAGTTCGTCAATCCGTTCGCGAGATATGGGAGTTCGAAGTTAAGGAATGGTTGAGAAACCATCAAAATTTTCTCTGGTCTGATACTCGAAACCAATAACTGGAATGGCCTAGGGGAAAAGTACACACACCATTGTAAACGGGCGAGTGTCTACTTTCAGATGCAACAGGAATTTCTCGAGTTCGTCAATCCGTACGCGAGATATGGGAGTTAGAAGTTAAGGAACGTTTGAGAAACCATCAAAATTTTCGCAAGTCTGATACTCGAAACCAATAACTACTACGGCCTAGGGCAAAAATACACATACCTTTGTAATCGGGCGAGACTCTGCTTTCAGATGCAACAGGAATTTCTCGAGTTCGACAATCCGTTAGCGAGGTATGGGAGTTTGAAATTAAGGAACGCTTGAGAAACCATCAAAATTTTCGCAAGTCTGATACTCGAAACCAATAACTACTATGGCCTAGGGCAAGAATACACATACCGTTGTAATCGGGCGAGTTTCTGCTTTCAGATGCAACAGGAATTTCTCGAGTTCGTCAATCCGTTCGCGAGATATGGGAGTTTGAAGTTAAGGAATGGTTGAGAAACCATCAAAATTTTCTCTGGTCTGATACTCGAAACCAATAACTGGAATGGCCTACGGGAGAAGTACACACACCATTGTAACCGGGCGAGTTTCTACTTTCAGATGCAACAGGAATTTCTCAAGTTCGTCAATCCGTTGGCGAGATATGGGAGTTTGAAGTTAAGGAATGGTTGAGAAACCACCAAAATTTTCGCTGATTTGATACTCGAAACCAATAACTGGAATGGCCTAGGGGAAAAGTACACTTACCGTTGAGATCGGGCGAGTTTCTACTTTCAGATGCAACAGGAATTTCTCGAGTTCGTCAATCCGTTCGCGAGATATGGGAGTTTGAAGTTAAGGAATGGTTGAGAAACCATCAAAATTTTCGCTGGTCTGATACTCGAAACCAATAACTACAATGGCCTAGGGGAAAAATTCACATACCATTGTAATCGGGCGAGTATCTACTTTCCGATGCAACAGGAATTTCTCGAGTTCGTCAGTCCGTTCGCGAGATGTGGGAGTTTGAAGTTAAGGAATGGTTGAGAAACCATCAAAACTTTCGCTGGTCTGATCCTCGAAACCAATAACTGGAATGGCCTAGGAGAAAAGTACACACACCGTTGTAATCGGGCGAGTTTCTACTTTCAGATGCAACAGGAATTTCTCGAGTTCGTCATTCCGTTCGCGAGATATGGGAGTTAGAAGTTAAGGAATGGTTGAGAAACCATCAAAGTTTTCGCAAGTCTGATTCCCGAAACCAATAACTACAAAGGCCTAGGGGAAAAATACACATACCGTTGTAATCGTGCGAGTTTCTACTTTCAGATGCAACAGGAATTTCTCGAGTTCGTCAATCCGTTCGCGAGATATGGGAGTTCGAAGTTAAGGAATGGTTGAGAAACCATCAAAGTTTTCTCTGGTCTGATACTCGAAACCAATAACTGGAATGGCCTAGGGGAAAAGTACACAAACCATTGTAATCGGGCGAGTATCTACTTTCCGATGCAACAGGAATTTCTCGAGTTCGTCAATCCGTTCGCGAGATATGGGAGTTTGAAGTTAAGGAACGATTGAGCAACCATCAAAATTTTCGCAGGGCTGATACTCGAAACCAATAGCTACTATGGCCTAGTGGAAAAGTACACACACCGTTGTAATCGGGCAAGTTTCTACTTTCAGAAGCAACAGTAATTTCTCGAGTTCGTCAATCCGTTCGCGAGATATGGGAGTTCGAAGTTAAGGAATGGTTGAGAAACCATCAAAATTTTCGCTGGTCTGATACTCGAAACCAATAACTACAATGGCCTAGGGCAAAAATACACATACCATTGTAATCGGGCGAGTCTGTGCTTTCAGATGCAACAGGAGTTTCTCGTGTTCGTCAATCCATTCGCGAGATATGGGAGTTCGAAGTTATGGAACGATTGAGAATCCATCAAAATTTTCGCAAGTCTGATTCCCGAAACCAATAACTACAAAGGCCTAGGGGAAAAATACACATACCGTTGTAATCGTGCGAGTTTCTACTTTCAGATGCAACAGGAATTTCTCGAGTTCGTCAATCCGTTCGCGAGATATGGGAGTTCGAAGTTAAGGAATGGTTGAGAAATCATCAAAATTTTCTCTGGTCTGATACTCGAAACCAATAACTGGAATGGCCTAGGGGAAAAGTACACACACCATTGTAATCGGGCGAGTTTCTACTTTCAGTTGCAACAGGAATTTCTCGAGTTCGTCAATCCGTACGCGAGATATGGGAGTTAGAAGTTAAGGAATGGTTGAGAAACCATCAAAATTTTCGCAAGTCTGATTCCCGAAACCAATACCTACAAAGGCCTAGGGGAAAAATACACATACCGTTGTAATCGTGCGAGTTTCTACTTTCAGATGCAACAGGAATTTCTCGAGTTCGTCAATCCGTTCGCGAGATATGGGAGTTCGAAATTAAGGAATGGTTGAGAAACCATCAAAATTTTCTCTGGTCTGATACTCGAAACCAATAACTGGAATGGCCTACGGGAAAAGTACACACACCATTGTAACCGGGCGAGTTTCTACTTTCAGATGCAACAGGAATTTCTCAAGTTCGTCAATCCGTTCGCGAGATATGGGAGTTTGAAGTTAAGGAATGGTTGAGAAACCACCAAAATTTTCGCTGATTTGATACTCGAAACCAATAACTGGAATGGCCTACGGGAAAAGTACACTTACCGTTGAGATCGGGCGAGTTTCTGCTTTCAGATGCAATAGGAACTTCTCGAATTCGTCAATCCGGTCGCGAGATATGGGAGTTGGAAGTTAAGGAATGGTTGAGAAACCATCAAAATTTATTCTCTGGTCTGATACTCGAAACCAATAACTGGAATGGCCTAGGGGAAAAATACACATACCGTTGTAATCGTGCGAGTTTCTACTTTCAGATGCAACAGGAATTTCTCGAGTTCGTCAATCCGTTCGCGAGATATGGGAGTTCGAAGTTAAGGAATGGTTGAGAAACCATCAAAATTTTCGCAAGTCTGATTCCCGAAACCAATAACTACAAAGGCCTAGGGGAAAAATACACATACCGTTGTAATCGTGCGAGTTTCTACTTTCAGATGCAACAGGAATTTCTCGAGTTCGTCAATCCGTTCGCGAGATATGGGAGTTTGAACTTAAGGAATGGTTGAGAATCCATCAAAATTTTCGCAAGTCTGATACTCGAAACCAATAACTACTATGGCTTGGGGGAAAAGTACACACACCATTGTAATCGGGCGAGTGTCTACTTTCAGATGCAAAAGGAATTTCTCGAGTTCGTCAATCCGTTCGCGAGATATGGGAGTTGGAAGTTAAGGAACGTTTGAGAAACCATCAAAATTTTCGCAAGTCTGATACTCGAAACCAATAACTACTATGGCCTAGGGCAAAAATACACATACCGTTGTAATCGGGCGAGTTTCTGCTTTCAGATGCAACAGGAATTTCTCGAGTTCGTCAATCCGTTCGCGAGATATGGGAGTTTGAAGTTAAGGAATGGTTGAGAAACCATCAAAATTTTCGCTGGTCTGATACTCGAAACCAATAACTGGAATGGCCTAGGGGAAAAGTACACACACCATTGTAATCGGGCGAGTTTCTACTTTCAGATGCAACAGGAATTTCTCGAGTTCGTCAATCCGTTCGCGAGATATGGGAGTTAGAAGTTAAGGAATGGTTGAGAAACCATCAAAATTTTCGCAAGTCTGATTCCCGAAACCAATAACTACAAAGGCCTAGGGGAAAAATACACATACCGTTGTAATCGTGCGAGTTTCTACTTTCAGATGCAACAGGAATTTCTCGAGTTCGTCAATCCGTTCGCGAGATATGGGAGTTCGAAGTTAAGGAATGGTTGAGAAACCATCAAAATTTTCTCTGGTCTGATACTCGAAACCAATAACTGGAATGGCCTAGGGGAAAAGTACACACACCATTGTAATCGGGCGAGTTTCTACTTTCAGTTGCAACAGGAATTTCTCGAGTTCGTCAATCCGTACGCGAGATATGGGAGTTAGAAGTTAAGGAATGGTTGAGAAACTATCAAAATTTTCGCAAGTCTGATTCCCGAAACCAATACCTACAAAGGACTAGGGGAAAAATACACATACCGTTGTAATCGTGCGAGTTTCTACTTTCAGATGCAACAGGAATTTCTCGAGTTCGTCAATCCGTTCGCGAGATATGGGAGTTTGAAGTTAAGGAATGGTTGAGAAACCATCAAAAGTTTCTCTGGTCTGATACTCGAAACCAATAACTGGAATGGCCTACGGGAGAAGTACACACACCATTGTAACCGGGCGAATTTCTACTTTCAGATGCAACAGGAATTTCTCAAGTTCGTCAATCCGTTCGCGAGATATGGGAGTTTGAAGTTAAGGAATGGTTGAGAAACCACCAAAATTTTCGCTGATTTGATACTCGAAACCAATAACTGGAATGGCCTAGGGGAAAAGTACACTTACCGTTGAGATCGGGCGAGTTTCTGCTTTCAGATGCAATAGGAATTTCTCGAATTCGTCAATCCGGTCGCGAGATATGGGAGTTGGAAGTTAAGGAATGGTTGAGAAACCATCAAAATTTATTCTCTGGTCTGATACTCGAAACCAATAACTGGAATGGCCTAGGGGAAAAGTACACACACCGTTGTAATCGGGCGAGTTTCTACTTTCAGATGCAACAGGAATTTCTCGAGTTCGTCAATCCGTTCGCGAGATATGGGAGTTAGAAGTTAAGGAATGGTTGAGAAACCATCAAAATTTTCGCTGGTCTGATACTCGAAACCAATAACTACAATGGCCTAGGGGAAAAATTCACATACCATTGTAATCGGGCGAGTATCTACTTTCCGATGCAACAGGAATTTCTCGAGTTCGTCAATCCGTTCGCGAGATATGGGAGTTTGAAGTTAAGGAATGGTTGAGAAACCATCAATATTTTCGCTGGTCTGATACTCGAAACCAATAACTGGAATGGCCTAGGGGAAAAGTACACACACCATTGTAATCGGGCGAGTTTCTACTTTCAGATGCAACAGGAATTTCTCGAGTTCGTCAATCCGTTCGGGAGATATGGGAGTAAGAAGTTAAGGAATGGTTGAGAAACCATCAAAATTTTCGCAAGTCTGATTCCCGAAACCAATAACTACAAAGGCCTAGGGGAAAAATACACATACCGTTGTAATCGTGCGAGTTTCTACTTTCAGATGCAACAGGAATTTCTCGAGTTCGTCAATCCGTTCGCGAGATATGGGAGTTCGAAGTTAAGGAATGGTTGAGAAACCATCAAAATTTTCGCAAGTCTGATACTCGAAACCAATAACTGGAATGGCCTAGGGGAAAAGTACACACACCATTGTAAACGGGCGAGTGTCTACTTTCAGATGCAACAGGAATTTCTCGAGTTCGTCAATCCGTACGCGAGATATGGGAGTTAGAAGTTAAGGAACGTTTGAGAAACCATCAAAATTTTCGCAAGTCTGATACTCGAAACCAATAACTACTACGGCCTAGGGCAAAAATACACATACCTTTGTAATCGGGCGAGTTTCTACTTTCAGATGCAACAGGAATTTCTCAAGTTCGTCAATCCGTTGGCGAGATATGGGAGTTTGAAGTTAAGGAATGGTTGAGAAACCACCAAAATTTTCGCTGATTTGATACTCGAAACCAATAACTGGAATGGCCTAGGGGAAAAGTACACTTACCGTTGAGATCGGGCGAGTTTCTGCTTTCAGATGCAACAGGAATTTCTCGAGTTCGTCAATCCGTTCGCGAGATATGGGAGTTAGAAGTTAAGGAATGGTTGAGAGACCATCAAAATTTTCGCAGGTCTGATTCCCGAAACCAATATCTACAAAGGCCTAGGGGAAAAATACACATAACGTTGTAATCGGTCCAGTTTCTACTTTCAGATGCAACAGGAATTTCTCGTGTTCGTCAATCTGTTCGCGAGATATGGGAGTTCGAAGTTAAGGAATGGTTGAGAAACCATCAAAATTTTCGCAAGTCTGATACTCGAAACCAATAACTACTATGGCCTAGGGGAAAAGTACACACACCATTGTAATCGGGCGAGTATCTACAGTCCGATGCAACAGGAATTTCTCGAGTTCGTCAATCCGTTCGCGAGATATGGGAGTTTGAAGTTAAGGAACGATTGAGCAACCATCAAAATTTTCGCAAGTCTGATACTCGAAACCAATAACTACTATGGCCTAGGGCAAGAATACACATACCTTTGTAATCGGGCGAGACTCTGCTTTCAGATGCAACAGGAATTTCTCGAGTTCGACAATCCGTTAGCGAGGTATGGGAGTTTGAAATTAAGGAACGCTTGAGAAACCATCAAAATTTTCGCAAGTCTGATACTCGAAACCAATAACTACTATGGCCTAGGGCAAGAATACACATACCGTTGTAATCGGGCGAGTTTCTGCTTTCAGATGCAACAGGAATTTCTCGAGTTCGTCAATCCGTTCGCGAGATATGGGAGTTTGAAGTTAAGGAATGGTTGAGAAACCATCAAAATTTTCGCTGGTCTGATACTCGAAGCCAATAACTGGAATGGCCTAGGGGAAAAGTACACACACCATTGTAATCGGGCGAGTTTCTACTTTCAGATGCAACAGGAATTTCTCGAGTTCGTCAATCCGTTCGCGAGATATGGGAGTTAGAAGTTAAGGAATGGTTGAGAAACCATCAAAATTTTCGCAAGTCTGATTCCCGAAACCAATAACTACAAAGGCCTAGGGGAAAAATACACATACCGTTGTAATCGTGCGAGTTTCTACTTTCAGATACAACAGGAATTTCTCGAGTTCGTCAATCCGTTCGCGAGATATGGGAGTTCGAAGTTAAGGAATGGTTGAGAAACCATCAAAATTTTCTCTGGTCTGATACTCGAAACCAATAACTGGAATGGCCTAGGGGAAAAGTACACACACCATTGTAAACGGGCGAGTGTCTACTTTCAGATGCAACAGGAATTTCTCGAGTTCGTCAATCCGTACGCGAGATATGGGAGTTAGAAGTTAAGGAACGTTTGAGAAACCATCAAAATTTTCGCAAGTCTGATACTCGAAACCAATAACTGGAATGGCCTACGGGAAAAGTACACACACCATTGTAACCGGGCGAGTTTCTACTTTCAGATGCAACAGGAATTTCTCAAGTTCGTCAATCCGTACGCGAGATATGGGAGTTTGAAGTTAAGCAATGGTTGAGAAACCACCAAAATTTTCGCTGATTTGATACTCGAAACCAATAACTGGAATGGCCTAGGGGAAAAGTACACTTACCGTTGTAATCGTGCGAGTTTCTACTTTCAGATGCAACAGGAATTTCTCGAGTTCGTCAATCCGTTCGCGAGATATGGGAGTTCGAAGTTAAGGAATGGTTGAGAAACCATCAAAATTTTCGCAAGTCTGATTCCCGAAACCAATAACTACAAAGGCCTAGGGGAAAAATACACATACCGTTGTAATCGTGCGAGTTTCTACTTTCAGATGCAACAGGAATTTCTCGAGTTCGTCAATCCGTTCGCGAGATATGGGAGTTCGAAGTTAAGGAATGGTTGAGAAATCATCAAAATTTTCTCTTGTCTGATACTCGAAACCAATAACTGGAATGGCCTAGGGGAAAAGTACACACACCATTGTAATCGGGCGAGTTTCTACTTTCAGTTGCAACAGGAATTTCTCGAGTTCGTCAATCCGTACGCGAGATATGGGAGTTAGAAGTTAAGGAATGGTTGAGAAACCATCAAAATTTTCGCAAGTCTGATTCCCGAAACCAATACCTACAAAGGCCTAGGGGAAAAATACACATACCGTTGTAATCGTGCGAGTTTCTACTTTCAGATGCAACAGGAATTTCTCGAGTTCGTCAATCCGTTCGCGAGATATGGGAGTTCGAAGTTAAGGAATGGTTGAGAAACCATCAAAATTTTCTCTGGTCTGATACTCGAAACCAATAACTGGAATGGCCTACGGGAAAAGTACACACACCATTGTAACCGGGCGAGTTTCTACTTTCAGATGCAACAGGAATTTCTCAAGTTCGTCAATCCGTTCGCGAGATATGGGAGTTTGAAGTTAAGGAATGGTTGAGAAACCACCAAAATTTTCGCTGATTTGATACTCGAAACCAATAACTGGAATGGCCTACGGGAAAAGTACACTTACCGTTGAGATCAGGCGAGTTTCTGCTTTCAGATGCAATAGGAACTTCTCGAATTCGTCAATCCGGTCGCGAGATATGGGAGTTGGAAGTTAAGGAATGGTTGAGAAACCATCAAAATTTATTCTCTGGTCTGATACTCGAAACCAATAACTGGAATGGCCTAGGGGAAAAATACACATACCGTTGTAATCGTGCGAGTTTCTACTTTCAGATACAACAGGAATTTCTCGAGTTCGTCAATCCGTTCGCGAGATATGGGAGTTCGAAGTTAAGGAATGGTTGAGAAACCATCAAAATTTTCTCTGGTCTGATACTCGAAACCAATAACTGGAATGGCCTAGGGGAAAAGTACACACACCATTGTAAACGGGCGAGTGTCTACTTTCAGATGCAACAGGAATTTCTCGAGTTCGTCAATCCGTACGCGAGATATGGGAGTTAGAAGTTAAGGAACGTTTGAGAAACCATCAAAATTTTCGCAAGTCTGATACTCGAAACCAATAACTACTATGGCCTAGGGCAAAAATACACATACCTTTGTAATCGGGCGAGACTCTGCTTTCAGATGCAACAGGAATTTCTCGAGTTCGACAATCCGTTAGCGAGGTATGGGAGTTTGAAATTAAGGAACGCTTGAGAAACCATCAAAATTCTCGCAAGTCTGATACTCGAAACCAATAACTACTATGGCCTAGGGCAAGAATACACATACCGTTGTAATCGTGCGAGTTTCTACTTTCAGAAGCAACAGGAATTTCTCGAGTTCGTCAATCCGTTCGCGAGATATGGGAGTTCGAAGTTAAGGAATGGTTGAGAAACCATCAAAATTTTCTCTGGTCTGATACTCGAAACCAATAACTGGAATGGCCTACGGGAAAAGTACACACACCATTGTAACCGGGCGAGTTTCTACTTTCAGATGCAACAGGAATTTCTCAAGTTCGTCAATCCGTACGCGAGATATGGGAGTTTGAAGTTAAGCAATGGTTGAGAAACCACCAAAATTTTCGCTGATTTGATACTCGAAACCAATAACTGGAATGGCCTAGGGGAAAAGTACACTTACCGTTGTAATCGTGCGAGTTTCTACTTTCAGATGCAACAGGAATTTCTCGAGTTCGTCAATCCGTTCGCGAGATATGGGAGTTCGAAGTTAAGGAATGGTTGAGAAACCATCAAAATTTTCGCAAGTCTGATTCCCGAAACCAATAACTACAAAGGCCTAGGGGAAAAATACACATACCGTTGTAATCGTGCGAGTTTCTACTTTCAGATGCAACAGGAATTTCTCGAGTTCGTCAATCCGTTCGCGAGATATGGGAGTTCGAAGTTAAGGAATGGTTGAGAAATCATCAAAATTTTCTCTTGTCTGATACTCGAAACCAATAACTGGAATGGCCTAGGGGAAAAGTACACACACCATTGTAATCGGGCGAGTTTCTACTTTCAGTTGCAACAGGAATTTCTCGAGTTCGTCAATCCGTACGCGAGATATGGGAGTTAGAAGTTAAGGAATGGTTGAGAAACCATCAAAATTTTCGCAAGTCTGATTCCCGAAACCAATACCTACAAAGGCCTAGGGGAAAAATACACATACCGTTGTAATCGTGCGAGTTTCTACTTTCAGATGCAACAGGAATTTCTCGAGTTCGTCAATCCGTTCGCGAGATATGGGAGTTCGAAGTTAAGGAATGGTTGAGAAACCATCAAAATTTTCTCTGGTCTGATACTCGAAACCAATAACTGGAATGGCCTACGGGAAAAGTACACACACCATTGTAACCGGGCGAGTTTCTACTTTCAGATGCAACAGGAATTTCTCAAGTTCGTCAATCCGTTCGCGAGATATGGGAGTTTGAAGTTAAGGAATGGTTGAGAAACCACCAAAATTTTCGCTGATTTGATACTCGAAACCAATAACTGGAATGGCCTACGGGAAAAGTACACTTACCGTTGAGATCAGGCGAGTTTCTGCTTTCAGATGCAATAGGAACTTCTCGAATTCGTCAATCCGGTCGCGAGATATGGGAGTTGGAAGTTAAGGAATGGTTGAGAAACCATCAAAATTTATTCTCTGGTCTGATACTCGAAACCAATAACTGGAATGGCCTAGGGGAAAAATACACGTACCGTTGTAATCGTGCGAGTTTCTACTTTCAGATGCAACAGGAATTTCTCGAGTTCGTCAATCCGTTCGCGAGATATGGGAGTTAGAAGTTAAGGAATGGTTGAGAGACCATCAAAATTTTCGCAGGTCTGATTCCCGAAACCAATATCTACAAAGGCCTAGGGGAAAAATACACATAACGTTGTAATCGGTCCAGTTTCTACTTTCAGATGCAACAGGAATTCCTCGTGTTCGTCAATCTGTTCGCGAGATATGGGAGTTCGAAGTTAAGGAATGGTTGAGAAACCATCAAAATTTTCGCAAGTCTGATACTCGAAACCAATAACTACTATGGCCTAGGGGAAAAGTACACACACCATTGTAATCGGGCGAGTATCTACAGTCCGATGCAACAGGAATTTCTCGAGTTCGTCAATCCGTTCGCGAGATATGGGAGTTAGAAGTTAAGGAATGGTTGAGAAACCATCAAAATTTTCGCAAGTCTGATTCCCGAAACCAATAACTACAAAGGCCTAGGGGAAAAATACACATACCGTTGTAATCGTGCGAGTTTCTACTTTCAGATGCAACAGGAATTTCTCGAGTTCGTCAATCCGTTCGCGAGATATGGGAGTTCGAAGTTAAGGAATGGTTGAGAAATCATCAAAATTTTCTCTTGTCTGATACTCGAAACCAATAACTGGAATGGCCTAGGGGAAAAGTACACACACCATTGTAATCGGGCGAGTTTCTACTTTCAGTTGCAACAGGAATTTCTCGAGTTCGTCAATCCGTACGCGAGATATGGGAGTTAGAAGTTAAGGAATGGTTGAGAAACCATCAAAATTTTCGCAAGTCTGATTCCCGAAACCAATACCTACAAAGGCCTAGGGGAAAAATACACATACCGTTGTAATCGTGCGAGTTTCTACTTTCAGATGCAACAGGAATTTCTCGAGTTCGTCAATCCGTTCGCGAGATATGGGAGTTCGAAGTTAAGGAATGGTTGAGAAACCATCAAAATTTTCTCTGGTCTGATACTCGAAACCAATAACTGGAATGGCCTACGGGAAAAGTACACACACCATTGTAACCGGGCGAGTTTCTACTTTCAGATGCAACAGGAATTTCTCAAGTTCGTCAATCCGTTCGCGAGATATGGGAGTTTGAAGTTAAGGAATGGTTGAGAAACCACCAAAATTTTCGCTGATTTGATACTCGAAACCAATAACTGGAATGGCCTACGGGAAAAGTACACTTACCGTTGAGATCAGGCGAGTTTCTGCTTTCAGATGCAATAGGAACTTCTCGAATTCGTCAATCCGGTCGCGAGATATGGGAGTTGGAAGTTAAGGAATGGTTGAGAAACCATCAAAATTTATTCTCTGGTCTGATACTCGAAACCAATAACTGGAATGGCCTAGGGGAAAAATACACGTACCGTTGTAATCGTGCGAGTTTCTACTTTCAGATGCAACAGGAATTTCTCGAGTTCGTCAATCCGTTCGCGAGATATGGGAGTTAGAAGTTAAGGAATGGTTGAGAGACCATCAAAATTTTCGCAGGTCTGATTCCCGAAACCAATATCTACAAAGGCCTAGGGGAAAAATACACATAACGTTGTAATCGGTCCAGTTTCTACTTTCAGATGCAACAGGAATTCCTCGTGTTCGTCAATCTGTTCGCGAGATATGGGAGTTCGAAGTTAAGGAATGGTTGAGAAACCATCAAAATTTTCGCAAGTCTGATACTCGAAACCAATAACTACTATGGCCTAGGGGAAAAGTACACACACCATTGTAATCGGGCGAGTATCTACAGTCCGATGCAACAGGAATTTCTCGAGTTCGTCAATCCGTTCGCGAGATATGGGAGTTCGAAGTTAAGGAATGGTTGAGAAACCATCAAAGTTTTCTCTGGTCTGATACTCGAAACCAATAACTGGAATGGCCTAGGGGAAAAGTACACAAACCATTGTAATCGGGCGAGTATCTACTTTCCGATGCAACAGGAATTTCTCGAGTTCGTCAATCCGTTCGCGAGATATGGGAGTTTGAAGTTAAGGAACGATTGAGCAACCATCAATATTTTCGCAAGGCTGATACTCGAAACCAATAGCTACTATGGCCTAGTGGAAAAGTACACACACCATTGTAATCGGGCAAGTTTCTACTTTCAGAAGCAACAGTAATTTCTCGAGTTCGTCAATCCGTTCGCGAGATATGGGAGTTTGAAGTTAAGGAATGGTTGAGAAACCATCAAAATTTTCGCAAGTCTGATACTCGAAACCAATAACTACTATGGCCTAGGGGAAAAGTACACACACCATTGTAATCGGGCGAGTATCTACAGTCCGATGCAACAGGAATTTCTCGAGTTCGTCAATCCGTTCGCGAGATATGGGAGTTTGAAGTTAAGGAACGATTGAGCAACCATCAAAATTTTCGCAAGTCTGATACTCGAAACCAATAACTACTATGGCCTAGGGCAAGAATACACATACCTTTGTAATCGGGCGAGACTCTGCTTTCAGATGCAACAGGAATTTCTCGAGTTCGACAATCCGTTAGCGAGGTATGGGAGTTTGAAATTAAGGAACGCTTGAGAAACCATCAAAATTTTCGCAAGTCTGATACTCGAAACCAATAACTACTATGGCCTAGGGCAAGAATACACATACCGTTGTAATCGGGCGAGTTTCTGCTTTCAGATGCAACAGGAATTTCTCGAGTTCGTCAATCCGTTCGCGAGATATGGGAGTTTGAAGTTAAGGAATGGTTGAGAAACCATCAAAATTTTCGCTGGTCTGATACTCGAAGCCAATAACTGGAATGGCCTAGGGGAAAAGTACACACACCATTGTAATCGGGCGAGTTTCTACTTTCAGATGCAACAGGAATTTCTCGAGTTCGTCAATCCGTTCGCGAGATATGGGAGTTAGAAGTTAAGGAATGGTTGAGAAACCATCAAAATTTTCGCAAGTCTGATTCCCGAAACCAATAACTACAAAGGCCTAGGGGAAAAATACACATACCGTTGTAATCGTGCGAGTTTCTACTTTCAGATACAACAGGAATTTCTCGAGTTCGTCAATCCGTTCGCGAGATATGGGAGTTCGAAGTTAAGGAATGGTTGAGAAACCATCAAAATTTTCTCTGGTCTGATACTCGAAACCAATAACTGGAATGGCCTAGGGGAAAAGTACACACACCATTGTAAACGGGCGAGTGTCTACTTTCAGATGCAACAGGAATTTCTCGAGTTCGTCAATCCGTACGCGAGATATGGGAGTTAGAAGTTAAGGAACGTTTGAGAAACCATCAAAATTTTCGCAAGTCTGATACTCGAAACCAATAACTGGAATGGCCTACGGGAAAAGTACACACACCATTGTAACCGGGCGAGTTTCTACTTTCAGATGCAACAGGAATTTCTCAAGTTCGTCAATCCGTACGCGAGATATGGGAGTTTGAAGTTAAGCAATGGTTGAGAAACCACCAAAATTTTCGCTGATTTGATACTCGAAACCAATAACTGGAATGGCCTAGGGGAAAAGTACACTTACCGTTGTAATCGTGCGAGTTTCTACTTTCAGATGCAACAGGAATTTCTCGAGTTCGTCAATCCGTTCGCGAGATATGGGAGTTCGAAGTTAAGGAATGGTTGAGAAACCATCAAAATTTTCGCAAGTCTGATTCCCGAAACCAATAACTACAAAGGCCTAGGGGAAAAATACACATACCGTTGTAATCGTGCGAGTTTCTACTTTCAGATGCAACAGGAATTTCTCGAGTTCGTCAATCCGTTCGCGAGATATGGGAGTTCGAAGTTAAGGAATGGTTGAGAAATCATCAAAATTTTCTCTTGTCTGATACTCGAAACCAATAACTGGAATGGCCTAGGGGAAAAGTACACACACCATTGTAATCGGGCGAGTTTCTACTTTCAGTTGCAACAGGAATTTCTCGAGTTCGTCAATCCGTACGCGAGATATGGGAGTTAGAAGTTAAGGAATGGTTGAGAAACCATCAAAATTTTCGCAAGTCTGATTCCCGAAACCAATACCTACAAAGGCCTAGGGGAAAAATACACATACCGTTGTAATCGTGCGAGTTTCTACTTTCAGATGCAACAGGAATTTCTCGAGTTCGTCAATCCGTTCGCGAGATATGGGAGTTCGAAGTTAAGGAATGGTTGAGAAACCATCAAAATTTTCTCTGGTCTGATACTCGAAACCAATAACTGGAATGGCCTACGGGAAAAGTACACACACCATTGTAACCGGGCGAGTTTCTACTTTCAGATGCAACAGGAATTTCTCAAGTTCGTCAATCCGTTCGCGAGATATGGGAGTTTGAAGTTAAGGAATGGTTGAGAAACCACCAAAATTTTCGCTGATTTGATACTCGAAACCAATAACTGGAATGGCCTACGGGAAAAGTACACTTACCGTTGAGATCAGGCGAGTTTCTGCTTTCAGATGCAATAGGAACTTCTCGAATTCGTCAATCCGGTCGCGAGATATGGGAGTTGGAAGTTAAGGAATGGTTGAGAAACCATCAAAATTTATTCTCTGGTCTGATACTCGAAACCAATAACTGGAATGGCCTAGGGGAAAAATACACATACCGTTGTAATCGTGCGAGTTTCTACTTTCAGATACAACAGGAATTTCTCGAGTTCGTCAATCCGTTCGCGAGATATGGGAGTTCGAAGTTAAGGAATGGTTGAGAAACCATCAAAATTTTCTCTGGTCTGATACTCGAAACCAATAACTGGAATGGCCTAGGGGAAAAGTACACACACCATTGTAAACGGGCGAGTGTCTACTTTCAGATGCAACAGGAATTTCTCGAGTTCGTCAATCCGTACGCGAGATATGGGAGTTAGAAGTTAAGGAACGTTTGAGAAACCATCAAAATTTTCGCAAGTCTGATACTCGAAACCAATAACTACTATGGCCTAGGGCAAAAATACACATACCTTTGTAATCGGGCGAGACTCTGCTTTCAGATGCAACAGGAATTTCTCGAGTTCGACAATCCGTTAGCGAGGTATGGGAGTTTGAAATTAAGGAACGCTTGAGAAACCATCAAAATTCTCGCAAGTCTGATACTCGAAACCAATAACTACTATGGCCTAGGGCAAGAATACACATACCGTTGTAATCGTGCGAGTTTCTACTTTCAGAAGCAACAGGAATTTCTCGAGTTCGTCAATCCGTTCGCGAGATATGGGAGTTCGAAGTTAAGGAATGGTTGAGAAACCATCAAAATTTTCTCTGGTCTGATACTCGAAACCAATAACTGGAATGGCCTACGGGAAAAGTACACACACCATTGTAACCGGGCGAGTTTCTACTTTCAGATGCAACAGGAATTTCTCAAGTTCGTCAATCCGTACGCGAGATATGGGAGTTTGAAGTTAAGCAATGGTTGAGAAACCACCAAAATTTTCGCTGATTTGATACTCGAAACCAATAACTGGAATGGCCTAGGGGAAAAGTACACTTACCGTTGTAATCGTGCGAGTTTCTACTTTCAGATGCAACAGGAATTTCTCGAGTTCGTCAATCCGTTCGCGAGATATGGGAGTTCGAAGTTAAGGAATGGTTGAGAAACCATCAAAATTTTCGCAAGTCTGATTCCCGAAACCAATAACTACAAAGGCCTAGGGGAAAAATACACATACCGTTGTAATCGTGCGAGTTTCTACTTTCAGATGCAACAGGAATTTCTCGAGTTCGTCAATCCGTTCGCGAGATATGGGAGTTCGAAGTTAAGGAATGGTTGAGAAATCATCAAAATTTTCTCTTGTCTGATACTCGAAACCAATAACTGGAATGGCCTAGGGGAAAAGTACACACACCATTGTAATCGGGCGAGTTTCTACTTTCAGTTGCAACAGGAATTTCTCGAGTTCGTCAATCCGTACGCGAGATATGGGAGTTAGAAGTTAAGGAATGGTTGAGAAACCATCAAAATTTTCGCAAGTCTGATTCCCGAAACCAATACCTACAAAGGCCTAGGGGAAAAATACACATACCGTTGTAATCGTGCGAGTTTCTACTTTCAGATGCAACAGGAATTTCTCGAGTTCGTCAATCCGTTCGCGAGATATGGGAGTTCGAAGTTAAGGAATGGTTGAGAAACCATCAAAATTTTCTCTGGTCTGATACTCGAAACCAATAACTGGAATGGCCTACGGGAAAAGTACACACACCATTGTAACCGGGCGAGTTTCTACTTTCAGATGCAACAGGAATTTCTCAAGTTCGTCAATCCGTTCGCGAGATATGGGAGTTTGAAGTTAAGGAATGGTTGAGAAACCACCAAAATTTTCGCTGATTTGATACTCGAAACCAATAACTGGAATGGCCTACGGGAAAAGTACACTTACCGTTGAGATCAGGCGAGTTTCTGCTTTCAGATGCAATAGGAACTTCTCGAATTCGTCAATCCGGTCGCGAGATATGGGAGTTGGAAGTTAAGGAATGGTTGAGAAACCATCAAAATTTATTCTCTGGTCTGATACTCGAAACCAATAACTGGAATGGCCTAGGGGAAAAATACACGTACCGTTGTAATCGTGCGAGTTTCTACTTTCAGATGCAACAGGAATTTCTCGAGTTCGTCAATCCGTTCGCGAGATATGGGAGTTAGAAGTTAAGGAATGGTTGAGAGACCATCAAAATTTTCGCAGGTCTGATTCCCGAAACCAATATCTACAAAGGCCTAGGGGAAAAATACACATAACGTTGTAATCGGTCCAGTTTCTACTTTCAGATGCAACAGGAATTCCTCGTGTTCGTCAATCTGTTCGCGAGATATGGGAGTTCGAAGTTAAGGAATGGTTGAGAAACCATCAAAATTTTCGCAAGTCTGATACTCGAAACCAATAACTACTATGGCCTAGGGGAAAAGTACACACACCATTGTAATCGGGCGAGTATCTACAGTCCGATGCAACAGGAATTTCTCGAGTTCGTCAATCCGTTCGCGAGATATGGGAGTTAGAAGTTAAGGAATGGTTGAGAAACCATCAAAATTTTCGCAAGTCTGATTCCCGAAACCAATAACTACAAAGGCCTAGGGGAAAAATACACATACCGTTGTAATCGTGCGAGTTTCTACTTTCAGATGCAACAGGAATTTCTCGAGTTCGTCAATCCGTTCGCGAGATATGGGAGTTCGAAGTTAAGGAATGGTTGAGAAATCATCAAAATTTTCTCTTGTCTGATACTCGAAACCAATAACTGGAATGGCCTAGGGGAAAAGTACACACACCATTGTAATCGGGCGAGTTTCTACTTTCAGTTGCAACAGGAATTTCTCGAGTTCGTCAATCCGTACGCGAGATATGGGAGTTAGAAGTTAAGGAATGGTTGAGAAACCATCAAAATTTTCGCAAGTCTGATTCCCGAAACCAATACCTACAAAGGCCTAGGGGAAAAATACACATACCGTTGTAATCGTGCGAGTTTCTACTTTCAGATGCAACAGGAATTTCTCGAGTTCGTCAATCCGTTCGCGAGATATGGGAGTTCGAAGTTAAGGAATGGTTGAGAAACCATCAAAATTTTCTCTGGTCTGATACTCGAAACCAATAACTGGAATGGCCTACGGGAAAAGTACACACACCATTGTAACCGGGCGAGTTTCTACTTTCAGATGCAACAGGAATTTCTCAAGTTCGTCAATCCGTTCGCGAGATATGGGAGTTTGAAGTTAAGGAATGGTTGAGAAACCACCAAAATTTTCGCTGATTTGATACTCGAAACCAATAACTGGAATGGCCTACGGGAAAAGTACACTTACCGTTGAGATCAGGCGAGTTTCTGCTTTCAGATGCAATAGGAACTTCTCGAATTCGTCAATCCGGTCGCGAGATATGGGAGTTGGAAGTTAAGGAATGGTTGAGAAACCATCAAAATTTATTCTCTGGTCTGATACTCGAAACCAATAACTGGAATGGCCTAGGGGAAAAATACACGTACCGTTGTAATCGTGCGAGTTTCTACTTTCAGATGCAACAGGAATTTCTCGAGTTCGTCAATCCGTTCGCGAGATATGGGAGTTAGAAGTTAAGGAATGGTTGAGAGACCATCAAAATTTTCGCAGGTCTGATTCCCGAAACCAATATCTACAAAGGCCTAGGGGAAAAATACACATAACGTTGTAATCGGTCCAGTTTCTACTTTCAGATGCAACAGGAATTCCTCGTGTTCGTCAATCTGTTCGCGAGATATGGGAGTTCGAAGTTAAGGAATGGTTGAGAAACCATCAAAATTTTCGCAAGTCTGATACTCGAAACCAATAACTACTATGGCCTAGGGGAAAAGTACACACACCATTGTAATCGGGCGAGTATCTACAGTCCGATGCAACAGGAATTTCTCGAGTTCGTCAATCCGTTCGCGAGATATGGGAGTTCGAAGTTAAGGAATGGTTGAGAAACCATCAAAGTTTTCTCTGGTCTGATACTCGAAACCAATAACTGGAATGGCCTAGGGGAAAAGTACACAAACCATTGTAATCGGGCGAGTATCTACTTTCCGATGCAACAGGAATTTCTCGAGTTCGTCAATCCGTTCGCGAGATATGGGAGTTTGAAGTTAAGGAACGATTGAGCAACCATCAATATTTTCGCAAGGCTGATACTCGAAACCAATAGCTACTATGGCCTAGTGGAAAAGTACACACACCATTGTAATCGGGCAAGTTTCTACTTTCAGAAGCAACAGTAATTTCTCGAGTTCGTCAATCCGTTCGCGAGATATGGGAGTTTGAAGTTAAGGAATGGTTGAGAAACCATCAAAATTTTCGCTGGTCTGATGCTCGAAACCAATAACTACAATGGCCTAGGGCAAAAATACACATACCATTGTAATCGGGCGAGTCTGTGCTTTCAGATGCAACAGGAGTTTCTCGTGTTCGTCAATCCATTCGCGAGATATGGGAGTTCGAAGTTAAGGCACGATTGAGAATCCATCAAAATTTTCGCAAGTCTGATGCTCGAAACCAATAACTACTATGGCCTAGGGGAAAAATTCACATACCATTGTAATCGGGCGAGTATCTACTTTCCGATGCAACAGGAATTTCTCGAGTTCGTCAATCCGTTCGCGAGATATGGGAGTTTGAAGTTAAGGAATGGTTGAGAAACCATCAAAATTTTCGCTGGTCTGATACTCGAAACCAATAACTGGAATGGCCTAGGGGAAAAGTACACACACCGTTGTAATCGGGCGAGTTTCTACTTTCAGATGCAACAGGAATTTCTCGAGTTCGTCATTCCGTTCGCAAGATATGAGAGTTAGAAGTTAAGGAATGGTTGAGAAACCATCAAAGTTTTCGCAAGTCTGATTCCCGAAACCAATAACTACAAAGGCCTAGGGGAAAAATACACATACCGTTGTAATCGTGCGAGTTTCTACTTTCAGATGCAACAGGAATTTCTCGAGTTCGTCAATCCGTTCGCGAGATATGGGAGTTCGAAGTTAAGGAATGGTTGAGAAACCATCAAAATTTTCGCAAGTCTGATACTCGAAACCAATAACTACTATGGCCTAGGGGAAAAGTACACACACCATTGTAATCGGGCGAGTATCTACAGTCCGATGCAACAGGAATTTCTCGAGTTCGTCAATCCGTTCGCGAGATATGGGAGTTTGAAGTTAAGGAACGATTGAGCAACCATCAAAATTTTCGCAAGGCTGATACTCGAAACCAATAGCTACTATGGCCTAGGGGAAAAGTACACACACCATTGTAATCGGGCGAGTTTCTACTTTCAGAAGCAACAGTAATTTCTCGATTTCGTCAATCCGTTCGCGAGATATGGGAGTTTGATATTAAGGAATGGTTGAGAAACCATCAAAATTTTCGCAAGTCTAATTCCCGAAACCAATAACTACAAAGGCCTAGGGGAAAAAGACACATACCGTTGAAATCGGGCGAGTTTCTACTTTCAGAAGCAACAGCAATTTCTCGAGTTCGTCAATCCGTTCGCGAGATATGGGAATTGGAAGAATAAGGAATGGTTGAGAAACCATCAAAATTTCCGCAAGTCTGATTCCCGAAACCAATAACTACAAAGGCCTAGGGGAGAAATACAGATACCGTTGCAATCGGGCGAGTTTCTACTTTCAGATTCAACAGGAATTTCTCGAATTCGTCAATCCGTTCGCGAGATATGGGAGTTTGAAGTTAAGGAATGGTTGAGAAACCATCAAAATTTTCGCTGGTCTGATACTCGAAACCAATAACTACAATGGCCTAGGGGAAAAATTCACATACCATTGTAATCGGGCGAGTATCTACTTTCCGATGCAACAGGAATTTCTCGAGTTCGTCAATCCGTTCGCGAGATATGGGAGTTTGAAGTTAAGGAATGGTTGAGAAACCATCAATATTTTCGCTGGTCTGATACTCGAAACCAATAACTGGAATGGCCTAGGGGAAAAGTACACACACCATTGTAATCGGGCGAGTTTCTACTTTCAGATGCAACAGGAATTTCTCGAGTTCGTCAATCCGTTCGCGAGATATGGGAGTTAGAAGTTAAGGAATGGTTGAGAAACCATCAAAATTTTCGCAAGTCTGATTCCCGAAACCAATAACTACAAAGGCCTAGGGGAAAAATACACATACCGTTGTAATCGTGCGAGTTTCTACTTTCAGATGCAACAGGAATTTCTCGAGTTCGTCAATCCGTTCGCGAGATATGGGAGTTCGAAGTTAAGGAATGGTTGAGAAACCATCAAAATTTTCTCTGGTCTGATACTCGAAACCAATAACTGGAATGGCCTAGGGGAAAAGTACACACACCATTGTAATCGGGCGAGTTTCTACTTTCAGTTGCAACAGGAATTTCTCGAGTTCGTCAATCCGTACGCGAGATATGGGAGTTAGAAGTTAAGGAATGGTTGAGAAACCATCAAAATTTTCGCAAGTCTGATTCCCGAAACCAATACCTACAAAGGCCTAGGGGAAAAATACACATACCGTTGTAATCGTGCGAGTTTCTACTTTCAGAAGCAACAGGAATTTCTCGAGTTCGTCAATCCGTTCGCGAGATATGGGAGTTCGAAGTTAAGGAATGGTTGAGAAACCATCAAAATTTTCTCTGGTCTGATACTCGAAACCAATAACTGGAATGGCCTACGGGAAAAGTACACACACCATTGTAACCGGGCGAGTTTCTACTTTCAGATGCAACAGGAATTTCTCAAGTTCGTCAATCCGTTCGCGAGATATGGGAGTTTGAAGTTAAGGAATGGTTGAGAAACCACCAAAATTTTCGCTGATTTGATACTCGAAACCAATAACTGGAATGGCCTAGGGGAAAAGTACACTTACCGTTGAGATCGGGGGAGTTTCTGCTTTCAGATGCAATAGGAATTTCTCGAATTCGTCAATCCGGTCGCGAGATATGGGAGTTGGAAGTTAAGGAATGGTTGAGAAACCATAAAAATTTATTCTCTGGTCTGATACTCGAAACCAATAACTGGAATGGCCTAGGGGAAAGGTACACACACCGTTGTAATCGGGCGAGTTTCTACTTTCAGATGCAACAGGAATTTCTCGAGTTCGTCAATCCGTTCGCGAGATATGGGAGTTAGAAGTTAAGGAATGGTTGAGAAACCATCAAAATTTTCGCAAGTCTGATACTCGAAACCAATAACTACTATGGCCTAGGGGAAAAGTACACACACCATTGTAATCGGGCGAGTATCTACAGTCCGATGCAACAGGAATTTCTCGAGTTCGTCAATCCGTTCGCGAGATATGGGAGTTTGAAGTTAAGGAACGATTGAGCAACCATCAAAATTTTCGCAAGTCTAATTCCCGAAACCAATAACTACAAAGGCCTAGGGGAAAAATACACATACCGTTAAAATCGGGCGAGTTTCTACTTTCAGAAGCAACAGCAATTTCTCGAGTTCGTCAATCCGTTCGCGAGATATGGGAGTTGGAAGAATAAGGAATGGTTGAGAAACCATCAAAATTTCCGCAAGTCTGATACCCGAAACCAATAACTACAAAGGCCTAGGGGAAAAATACAGATACCGTTGCAATCGGGCGAGTTTCTACTTTCAGATTCAACAGGAATTTCTCGAATTCGTCAATCCGTTCGCGAGATATGGGAGTTTGAAGTTAAGGAATGGTTGAGAAACCATCAAAATTTTCGCTGGTCTGATACTCGAAACCAATAACTACAATGGCCTAGGGGAAAAATTCACATACCATTGTAATCGGGCGAGTATCTACTTTCCGATGCAACAGGAATTTCTCGAGTTCGTCAATCCGTTCGCGAGATATGGGAGTTTGAAGTTAAGGAATGGTTGAGAAACCATCAATATTTTCGCTGGTCTGACACTCGAAACCAATAACTGGAATGGCCTAGGGGAAAAGTACACACACCATTGTAATCGGGCGAGTTTCTACTTTCAGATGCAACAGGAATTTCTCGAGTTCGTCAATCCGTTCGCGAGATATGGGAGTTAGAAGTTAAGGAATGGTTGAGAAACCATCAAAATTTTCGCAAGTCTGATTCCCAAAACCAATAACTACAAAGGCCTAGGGGAAAAATACACATACCGTTGTAATCGTGCGAGTTTCTACTTTCAGATGCAACAGGAATTTCTCGAGTTCGTCAATCCGTTCGCGAGATATGGGAGTTCGAAGTTAAGGAATGGTTGAGAAACCATCAAAATTTTCTCTGGTCTGATACTCGAAACCAATAACTGGAATGGCCTAGGGGAAAAGTACACACACCATTGTAAACGGGCGAGTGTCTACTTTCAGATGCAACAGGAATTTCTCGAGTTCGTCAATCCGTACGCGAGATATGGGAGTTAGAAGTTAAGGAACGTTTGAGAAACCATCAAAATTTTCGCAAGTCTGATACTCGAAACCAATAACTACTATGGCCTAGGGCAAAAATACACATACCTTTGTAATCGGGCGAGACTCTGCTTTCAGATGCAACAGGAATTTCTCGAGTTCGACAATCCGTTAGCGAGGTATGGGAGTTTGAAATTAAGGAACGCTTGAGAAACCATCAAAATTTTCGCAAGTCTGATACTCGAAACCAATAACTACTATGGCCTAGGGCAAGAATACACATACCGTTGTAATCGGGCGAGTTTCTGCTTTCAGATGCAACAGGAATTTCTCGAGTTCGTCAATCCGTTCGCGAGATATGGGAGTTTGAAGTTAAGGAATGGTTGAGAAACCATCAAAATTTTCGCCGGTCTGATACTCGAAACCAATAACTGGAATGGCCTAGGGGAAAAGTACACACACCATTGTAATCGGGCGAGTTTCTACTTTCAGATGCAACAGGAATTTCTCGAGTTCGTCAATCCGTTCGCGAGATATGGGAGTTAGAAGTTAAGGAATGGTTGAGAAACCATCAAAATTTTCGCAAGTCTGATACTCGAAACCAATAACTACTATGGCCTAGGGCAAAAATACACATACCTTTGTAATCGGGCGAGACTCTGCTTTCAGATGCAACAGGAATTTCTCGAGTTCGACAATCCGTTAGCGAGGTATGGGAGTTTGAAATTAAGGAACGCTTGAGAAACCATCAAAATTTTCGCAAGTCTGATACTCGAAACCAATAACTACTATGGCCTAGGGCAAGAATACACATACCGTTGTAATCGGGCGAGTTTCTGCTTTCAGATGCAACAGGAATTTCTCGAGTTCGTCAATCCGTTCGCGAGATATGGGAGTTTGAAGTTAAGGAATGGTTGAGAAACAATCAAAATTTTCGCTGGTCTGATACTCGAAACCAATAACTGGAATGGCCTAGGGGAAAAGTACACACACCATTGTAATCGGGCGAGTTTCTACTTTCAGATGCAACAGGAATTTCTCGAGTTCGTCAATCCGTTCGCGAGATATGGGAGTTAGAAGTTAAGGAATGGTTGAGAAACCATCAAAATTTTCGCAAGTCTGATTCCCGAAACCAATACCTACAAAGGCCTAGGGGAAAAATACACATACCGTTGTAATCGTGCGAGTTTCTACTTTCAGAAGCAACAGGAATTTCTCGAGTTCGTCAATCCGTTCGCGAGATATGGGAGTTCGAAGTTAAGGAATGGTTGAGAAACCATCAAAATTTTCTCTGGTCTGATACTCGAAACCAATAACTGGAATGGCCTACGGGAAAAGTACACACACCATTGTAACCGGGCGAGTTTCTACTTTCAGATGCAACAGGAATTTCTCAAGTTCGTCAATCCGTTCGCGAGATATGGGAGTTTGAAGTTAAGGAATGGTTGAGAAACCACCAAAATTTTCGCTGATTTGATACTCGAAACCAATAACTGGAATGGCCTAGGGGAAAAGTACACTTACCGTTGAGATCGGGCGAGTTTCTGCTTTCAGATGCAATAGGAATTTCTCGAATTCGTCAATCCGGTCGCGAGATATGGGAGTTGGAAGTTAAGGAATGGTTGAGAAACCATAAAAATTTATTCTCTGCTCTGATACTCGAAACCAATAACTGGAATGGCCTAGGGGAAAAGTACACACACCATTGTAATCGGGCGAGTTTCTACTTTCAGTTGCAACAGGAATTTCTCGAGTTCGTCAATCCGTACGCGAGATATGGGAGTTAGAAGTTAAGGAATGGTTGAGAAACCATCAAAATTTTCGCAAGTCTGATTCCCGAAACCAATACCTACAAAGGCCTAGGGGAAAAATACACATACCGTTGTAATCGTGCGAGTTTCTACTTTCAGATGCAACAGGAATTTCTCGAGTTCGTCAATCCGTTCGCGAGATATGGGAGTTCGAAGTTAAGGAATGGTTGAGAAACCATCAAAATTTTCTCTGGTCTGATACTCGAAACCAATAACTGGAATGGCCTACGGGAAAAGTACACACACCATTGTAACCGGGCGAGTTTCTACTTTCAGATGCAACAGGAATTTCTCAAGTTCGTCAATCCGTTCGCGAGATATGGGAGTTTGAAGTTAAGGAATGGTTGAGAAACCACCAAAATTTTCGCTGATTTGATACTCGAAACCAATAACTGGAATGGCCTAGGGGAAAAGTACACTTACCGTTGAGATCGGGCGAGTTTCTGCTTTCAGATGCAATAGGAACTTCTCGAATTCGTCAATCCGGTCGCGAGATATGGGAGTTGGAAGTTAAGGAATGGTTGAGAAACCATCAAAATTTATTCTCTGGTCTGATACTCGAAACCAATAACTGGAATGGCCTAGGGGAAAAATACACACACCGTTGTAATCGTTTGAGTTTCTACTTTCAGATGCAACAGGAATTTCTCGAGTTCGTCAATCCGTTCGCGAGATATGGGAGTTAGAAGTTAAGGAATGGTTGAGAGACCATCAAAATTTTCGCAGGTCTGATTCCCGAAACCAATATCTACAAAGGCCTAGGGGAAAAATACACATAACGTTGTAATCGGTCCAGTTTCTACTTTCAGATGCAACAGGAATTCCTCGTGTTCGTCAATCTGTTCGCGAGATATGGGAGTTCGAAGTTAAGGAATGGTTGAGAAACCATCAAAATTTTCGCAAGTCTGATACTCGAAACCAATAACTACTATGGCCTAGGGCAAAAATACACATACCTTTGTAATCGGGCGAGACTCTGCTTTCAGATGCAACAGGAATTTCTCGAGTTCGACAATCCGTTAGCGAGGTATGGGAGTTTGAAATTAAGGAACGCTTGAGAAACCATCAAAATTTTCGCAAGTCTGATACTCGAAACCAATAACTACTATGGCCTAGGGCAAGAATACACATACCGTTGTAATCGGGCGAGTTTCTGCTTTCAGATGCAACAGGAATTTCTCGAGTTCGTCAATCCGTTCGCGAGATATGGGAGTTTGAAGTTAAGGAATGGTTGAGAAACCATCAAAATTTTCGCCTGTCTGATACTCGAAACCAATAACTGGAATGGCCTAGGGGAAAAGTACACACACCATTGTAATCGGGCGAGTTTCTACTTTCAGATGCAACAGGAATTTCTCGAGTTCGTCAATCCGTTCGCGAGATATGGGAGTTAGAAGTTAAGGAATGGTTGAGAAACCATCAAAATTTTCGCAAGTCTGATACTCGAAACCAATAACTACTATGGCCTAGGGCAAAAATACACATACCTTTGTAATCGGGCGAGACTCTGCTTTCAGATGCAACAGGAATTTCTCGAGTTCGACAATCCGTTAGCGAGGTATGGGAGTTTGAAATTAAGGAACGCTTGAGAAACCATCAAAATTTTCGCAAGTCTGATACTCGAAACCAATAACTACTATGGCCTAGGGCAAGAATACACATACCGTTGTAATCGGGCGAGTTTCTGCTTTCAGATGCAACAGGAATTTCTCGAGTTCGTCAATCCGTTCGCGAGATATGGGAGTTTGAAGTTAAGGAATGGTTGAGAAACAATCAAAATTTTCGCTGGTCTGATACTCGAAACCAATAACTGGAATGGCCTAGGGGAAAAGTACACACACCATTGTAATCGGGCGAGTTTCTACTTTCAGATGCAACAGGAATTTCTCGAGTTCGTCAATCCGTTCGCGAGATATGGGAGTTAGAAGTTAAGGAATGGTTGAGAAACCATCAAAATTTTCGCAAGTCTGATTCCCGAAACCAATACCTACAAAGGCCTAGGGGAAAAATACACATACCGTTGTAATCGTGCCAGTTTCTACTTTCAGAAGCAACAGGAATTTCTCGAGTTCGTCAATCCGTTCGCGAGATATGGGAGTTCGAAGTTAAGGAATGGTTGAGAAACCATCAAAATTTTCTCTGGTCTGATACTCGAAACCAATAACTGGAATGGCCTACGGGAAAAGTACACACACCATTGTAACCGGGCGAGTTTCTACTTTCAGATGCAACAGGAATTTCTCAAGTTCGTCAATCCGTTCGCGAGATATGGGAGTTTGAAGTTAAGGAATGGTTGAGAAACCACCAAAATTTTCGCTGATTTGATACTCGAAACCAATAACTGGAATGGCCTAGGGGAAAAGTACACTTACCGTTGAGATCGGGCGAGTTTCTGCTTTCAGATGCAATAGGAATTTCTCGAATTCGTCAATCCGGTTGCGAGATATGGGAGTTGGAAGTTAAGGAATGGTTGAGAAACCATAAAAATTTATTCTCTGGTCTGATACTCGAAACCAATAACTGGAATGGCCTAGGGGAAAAGTACACACACCATTGTAATCGGGCGAGTTTCTACTTTCAGTTGCAACAGGAATTTCTCGAGTTCGTCAATCCGTACGCGAGATATGGGAGTTAGAAGTTAAGGAATGGTTGAGAAACCATCAAAATTTTCGCAAGTCTGATTCCCGAAACCAATACCTACAAAGGCCTAGGGGAAAAATACACATACCGTTGTAATCGTGCGAGTTTCTACTTTCAGATGCAACAGGAATTTCTCGAGTTCGTCAATCCGTTCGCGAGATATGGGAGTTCGAAGTTAAGGAATGGTTGAGAAACCATCAAAATTTTCTCTGGTCTGATACTCGAAACCAATAACTGGAATGGCCTACGGGAAAAGTACACACACCATTGTAACCGGGCGAGTTTCTACTTTCAGATGCAACAGGAATTTCTCAAGTTCGTCAATCCGTTCGCGAGATATGGGAGTTTGAAGTTAAGGAATGGTTGAGAAACCACCAAAATTTTCGCTGATTTGATACTCGAAACCAATAACTGGAATGGCCTAGGGGAAAAGTACACTTACCGTTGAGATCGGGCGAGTTTCTGCTTTCAGATGCAATAGGAACTTCTCGAATTCGTCAATCCGGTCGCGAGATATGGGAGTTGGAAGTTAAGGAATGGTTGAGAAACCATCAAAATTTATTCTCTGGTCTGATACTCGAAACCAATAACTGGAATGGCCTAGGGGAAAAATACACACACCGTTGTAATCGTTTGAGTTTCTACTTTCAGATGCAACAGGAATTTCTCGAGTTCGTCAATCCGTTCGCGAGATATGGGAGTTAGAAGTTAAGGAATGGTTGAGAGACCATCAAAATTTTCGCAGGTCTGATTCCCGAAACCAATATCTACAAAGGCCTAGGGGAAAAATACACATAACGTTGTAATCGGTCCAGTTTCTACTTTCAGATGCAACAGGAATTCCTCGTGTTCGTCAATCTGTTCGCGAGATATGGGAGTTCGAAGTTAAGGAATGGTTGAGAAACCATCAAAATTTTCGCAAGTCTGATACTCGAAACCAATAACTACTATGGCCTAGGGGAAAAGTACACACACCATTGTAATCGGGCGAGTATCTACAGTCCGATGCAACAGGAATTTCTCGAGTTCGTCAATCCGTTCGCGAGATATGGGAGTTCGAAGTTAAGGAATGGTTGAGAAACCATCAAAGTTTTCTCTGGTCTGATACTCGAAACCAATAACTGGAATGGCCTAGGGGAAAAGTACACAAACCATTGTAATCGGGCGAGTATCTACTTTCCGATGCAACAGGAATTTCTCGAGTTCGTCAATCCGTTCGCGAGATATGGGAGTTTGAAGTTAAGGAACGATTGAGCAACCATCAATATTTTCGCAAGGCTGATACTCGAAACCAATAGCTACTATGGCCTAGTGGAAAAGTACACACACCATTGTAATCGGGCAAGTTTCTACTTTCAGAAGCAACAGTAATTTCTCGAGTTCGTCAATCCGTTCGCGAGATATGGGAGTTTGAAGTTAAGGAATGGTTGAGAAACCATCAAAATTTTCGCTGGTCTGATACTCGAAACCAATAACTACAATGGCCTAGGGCAAAAATACACATACCATTGTAATCGGGCGGGTCTGTGCTTTCAGATGCAACAGGAGTTTCTCGTGTTCGTCAATCCATTCGCGAGATATGGGAGTTCGAAGTTAAGGCACGATTGAGAATCCATCAAAATTTTCGCAAGTCTGATGCTCGAAACCAATAACTACTATGGCCTAGGGGAAAAATTCACATACCATTGTAATCGGGCGAGTATCTACTTTCCGATGCAACAGGAATTTCTCGAGTTCGTCAATCCGTTCGCGAGATATGGGAGTTTGAAGTTAAGGAATGGTTGAGAAACCATCAAAATTTTCGCTGGTCTGATACTCGAAACCAATAACTGGAATGGCCTAGGGGAAAAGTACACATACCGTTGAAATCGGGCGAGTTTCTCCTTTCAGATGCAACTGGAATTTCTCGAGTTCGGCAATCCCTTCGCGAGATATGGGAGTATGAAGTTAAGGAACGCTTGAGAAACCATCAAAATTTTCGCAAGTCTGATACTCGAAACCAATAACTACTATGGCCTAGGGATAAAGTACACACACCATTGTAATCGGGCGAGTTTCTACTTTCAGATGCAACAGGAATTTCTCGAGTTCGTCAATCCGTTTGCGAGATATGGGAGTTAGAAGTTAAGGAACGCTTGGAAACCATCAAAATTTTCGTAAGTCTGATACTCGAAACCAATAACTACTATGGCCTAGGGCAAAATTACACAAACCGTTGTAATCGGGCGAGTTCCTGCTTTCAGATGCAAAAGGAATTTCTCGAGTTCGTCAATTCGTTCGCGAGATATGGGAGTCTGAAGTTAAGGAATGGTTGAGAATCCATCAAAATTTTCGCTGTTCTGATAATTGAAACCAATATCTGGAATGGCCTAGGGGAAAAGTACACACACCATTGTAATCAGGCGAGTTTCTACTTTCAGATGCAACAGGAACTTCTCGAGTTCGTCAATCCCTTCGCGAGATATGGGAGTATGAAGTTAAGGAACGCTTGAGAAACCATCAAAATTTTCGCAAGTCTGATACTCGAAACCAATAACTACTATGGCCTAGGGGAAAAGTAAACATACCGTTGTAATCGTGCGAGTTTCTACTTTCAGATGCAACAGGAATTTCTCCAGTTCGTCAATCCGTTCGCGAGATATGGGAGTTCGAAGTTAAGGAATGGTTGAGAAACCATCAAAATTTTCTCTGGTCTGATACTCGAAACCAATAACTGGAATGGCCTAGGGGAAAAGTACACACACCATTGTAATCGGGCGAGTATCTACTTTCCGATGCAACAGGAATTTCTCGAGTTCGTCAATCCGTTCGCGAGATATGGGAGTTTGAAGTTAAGGAACGATTGAGCAACCATCAAAATTTTCGCAAGGCTGATACTCGAAACCAATAGCTACTATGGCCTAGTGGAAAAGTACACACAACATTGTAATCGGGCAAGTTTCTACTTTCAGAAGCAACTGTAATTTCGCGAGTTCGTCAATCCGTTCGCGAGATATGGGAGTTTGAAGTTAAGGAATGGTTGAGAAACCATCAAAATTTTCGCTGGTCTGATACTCGAAACCAATAACTACAATGGCCTAGGGCAAAAATACCCATACCATTGTAATCGGGCGAGTCTGTGCTTTCAGATGCAACAGGAGTTTCTCGTGTTCGTCAATCCATTCGCGAGATATGGGAGTTTGAAGTTAACGAATGATTGAGAATCCATCAAAATTTTCGCAAGTCTGATGCTCGAAACCAATAACTACTATGGCTTGGGGGAAAAGTACACACACCATTGTAACCGGGCGAGTTTCTACTTTCAGATGCAACAGGAATTTTTCGAGTTCGTCAATCCGTTCGCGAGATATGGGAGTTTGATATTAAGGAATGGTTGTGAAACCATCAAAATTTTCGCTGATTTGATACTCGAAACCAATAACTGGAATGGCCTAGGGGAAAAGTACACTTACCGTTGAAATCGGGCGAGTTTCTGCTTTCAGATGCAACAGGAATTTCTCGAATTCGTCAATCCGGTCGCGAGATATGGGAGTTGGAAGTTAAGGAATGGTTGAGAAACCATCAAAATTTATTCACTGGTCTGATACTCGAAACCAATAACTGGAATGGCCCAGGGGAAAAGTACACACACCATTGCAATCGGGCGAGTTTCTACTTTCAGATGTAACAGGAATTTCTCGAGTTCGTCAATCCGTTCGCGAGATATGGGAGTTAGAATTTAAGGAGTGGTTGAGAAACCATCAAAATTTTCGCAAGTCTGATTCCCGAAACCAATATCTACAAAGGGCTAGGGGAAAAATACACATACCGTTGTAATCGGTCGAGTTTCTACTTTCAAATGCAACAGGAATTTCTCGTGTTCGTCAATCTGTTCGCGAGATATGGGAGTTCGAAGTTAAGGAATGGTTGAGAAACCATCAAAATTATCGCAAGTCTGATACTCGAAACCAATAACTACTATGGCCTAGGGGAAAAGTACACACACCATTGTAATCGGGCGAGTATCTACTTTCCGATGCAACAGGAATTTCTCGAGTTCGTCAATCCGTTCGCGAGATATGGGAGTTTGAAATTAAGGAACGATTGAGCAACCATCAAAATTTTCGCAAGGCTGATACTCGAAACCAATAGCTACTATGGCCTAGGGGAAAAGTACACACACCATTGTAATCGGGCGAGTTTCTACTTTCAGAAGCAACAGTAATTTCTCGAGTTCGTCAATCCGTTCGCGAGATATGGGAGTTTGATATTAAGGAATGGTTGAGAAACCGTCAAAATTTTCGCAAGTCTGATTCCCGAAACCAATAACTACAAAGGCCTAGGGGAAAAATACACATACCGTTGAAATCGGGCGAGTTTCTACTTTCAGAAGCAACAGTAATTTCTCGAGTTCGTCAATCCGTTCGCGAGATATGGGAGTTGGAAGTTAAGGAATGGTTGAGAAACCATCAAAATTTCCGCAAGTCTGATTCCCGAAACCAATAACTACAAAGGCCTAGGGGAAAAATACAAATACCGTTGCAATCGGGCGAGTTTCTACTTTCAGATGCAACAGGAATTTCTCGAGTTCGTCAATCCGTTCTCGAGATATGGGAGTTTGAAGTTAAGGAATGGTTGAGAAACCATCAAAGTTTTCGCTGGTCTGATACTCGAAACCAATAACTACAATGGCCTAGGGGAAAAATTCACATACCATTGTAATCGGGCAAGTCTGTGCTTTCAGATGCAACAGGAGTTTCTCGTGTTCGTCAATCCGTTCGCGAGATATGGGAGTTTGAAGTTAAGGAATGGTTGAGAAACCATCAAAATTTTGGCTGGTCTGATACTCGAAACCAATAACTGCAATGGCCTAGGGGAAAAGTACACACACCGTTGTAATCGGGCGAGTTTCTACTTTCAGATGCAACAGGAATTTCTCGAGTTCGTCATTCCGTTCGCGAGATATGGGAGTATGAAGTTAAGGAACGCTTGAGAAACCATCAAAATTTTCGCAAGTCTGATACTCGAAACCAATAACTACTATGGCCTAGGGGAAAAGTACACACACCATTGTAATCGCGCGAGTTTCTACTTTCAGATGCAACAGGAATTTCTCGAGTTCGTCAATCCGTTTGCGAGATATGGGAGTTAGAAGTTAAGGAACGCTTGGAAACCATCAAAATTTTCGCAAGTCTGATACTCGAAACCAATAACTACTATGGCCTAGGGCAAAATTACACAAACCGTTGTAATCGGGCGAGTTCCTGCTTTCAGATGCAAAAGGAATTTCTCGAGTTCGTCAATTCGTTCGCGAGATATGGGAGTCTGAAGTTAAGGAATGGTTGCGAAACCATCAAAATTTTCGCTGTTCTGATAATCGAAACCAATATCTGGAATGGCCTAGGGGAAAAGTACACACACCATTGTAATTGGGCGAGTTTCTACTTTCAGATGCAGCAGGAACTTCTCGAGTTCGTCAAACCGTTCGCGAGATATGGAAGTTCGAAGTTAAGGAACGCTTGAGCAACCATCAAAATTTTCGCAAGTCTGATACTCGAAACGTATAACTACTATGGCCTAGAGGAAAAGTACACACACCATTGTAATCGGGCGAGTTTCTACTGTCAGATTCAACAGGAATTTCTCGAGTTCGTCAATCCGTTCGCGAGATATGGGAGTTTGAAGTTAAGGAATGGTTGAGAAACCATCAAAATTTTCGCTGGTCTGATACTCGAAACCAATAACTGGAATGGCCTAGGGGAAAAGTACACACACCTTTGTAATCGGGCCAGTTTCTACTTTCAGATGCAACAGGAATTTCTCGAGTTCGTCAATCCATTCGCGAGATATGGGAGTTTGAAGTTAAGGAATGGTTGAGAATCCATCAAAATTTTCGCTGTTCTGATAATCGAAACCAATATCTGGAATGGCCTAGGGGAAAAGTACACACACCATTGTAATCAGGCGAATTTCTACTTTCAGATGCAACAGGATCTTCTCGAGTTCGTCAATCCCTTCGCGAGATATGGGAGTATGAAGTTAAGGAACGCTTGAGAAACCATCAAAATTTTCGCAAGTCTGATACTCGAAACCAATAACTACTATGGCCTAGGGGAAAAGTACACATACCGTTGTTATCGTGCGAGTTTCTACTTTCAGATGCAACAGGAATTTCTCCAGTTCGTCAATCCGTTCGCGAAATATGGGAGTTCGAAGTTAAGGAATGGTTGAGAAACCATCAAAATTTTCTCTGGTCTGATACTCGAAACCAATAACTGGAATGGCCTAGGGGAAAAGTACACACACCATTGTAATCGGGCGAGTATCTACTTTCCGATGCAACAGGAATTTCTCGAGTTCGTCAATCCGTTCGCGAGATATGGGAGTTTGAAGTTAAGGAACGATTGAGCAACCATCAAAATTTTCGCAAGGCTGATACTCGAAACCAATAGCTACTATGGCCTAGTGGAAAAGTACACACAACATTGTAATCGGGCAAGTTTCTACTTTCAGAAGCAACTGTAATTTCGCGAGTTCGTCAATCCGTTCGCGAGATATGGGAGTTTGAAGTTAAGGAATGGTTGAGAAACCATCAAAATTTTCGCTGGTCTGATACTCGAAACCAATAACTACAATGGCCTAGGGCAAAAATACCCATACCATTGTAATCGGGCGAGTCTGTGCTTTCAGATGCAACAGGAGTTTCTCGTGTTCGTCAATCCATTCGCGAGATATGGGAGTTTGAAGTTAACGAATGATTGAGAATCCATCAAAATTTTCGCAAGTCTGATGCTCGAAACCAATAACTACTATGGCTTGGGGGAAAAGTACACACACCATTGTAACCGGGCGAGTTTCTACTTTCAGATGCAACAGGAATTTTTCGAGTTCGTCAATCCGTTCGCGAGATATGGGAGTTTGAAGTTAAGGAACGATTGAGCAACCATCAAAATTTTCGCAAGGCTGATACTCGAAACCAATAGCTACTATGGCCTAGTGGAAAAGTACACACAACATTGTAATCGGGCAAGTTTCTACTTTCAGAAGCAACTGTAATTTCGCGAGTTCGTCAATCCGTTCGCGAGATATGGGAGTTTGAAGTTAAGGAATGGTTGAGAAACCATCAAAATTTTCGCTGGTCTGATACTCGAAACCAATAACTACAATGGCCTAGGGCAAAAATACCCATACCATTGTAATCGGGCGAGTCTGTGCTTTCAGATGCAACAGGAGTTTCTCGTGTTCGTCAATCCATTCGCGAGATATGGGAGTTTGAAGTTAACGAATGATTGAGAATCCATCAAAATTTTCGCAAGTCTGATGCTCGAAACCAATAACTACTATGGCTTGGGGGAAAAGTACACACACCATTGTAACCGGGCGAGTTTCTACTTTCAGATGCAACAGGAATTTTTCGAGTTCGTCAATCCGTTCGCGAGATATGGGAGTTTGATATTAAGGAATGGTTGTGAAACCATCAAAATTTTCGCTGATTTGATACTCGAAACCAATAACTGGAATGGCCTAGGGGAAAAGTACACTTACCGTTGAAATCGGGCGAGTTTCTGCTTTCAGATGCAACAGGAATTTCTCGAATTCGTCAATCCGGTCGCGAGATATGGGAGTTGGAAGTTAAGGAATGGTTGAGAAACCATCAAAATTTATTCACTGGTCTGATACTCGAAACCAATAACTGGAATGGCCCAGGGGAAAAGTACACACACCATTGCAATCGGGCGAGTTTCTACTTTCAGATGTAACAGGAATTTCTCGAGTTCGTCAATCCGTTCGCGAGATATGGGAGTTAGAATTTAAGGAGTGGTTGAGAAACCATCAAAATTTTCGCAAGTCTGATTCCCGAAACCAATATCTACAAAGGGCTAGGGGAAAAATACACATACCGTTGTAATCGGTCGAGTTTCTACTTTCAGATGCAACAGGAATTTCTCGTGTTCGTCAATCTGTTCGCGAGATATGGGAGTTCGAAGTTAAGGAATGGTTGAGAAACCATCAAAATTATCGCAAGGCTGATACTCGAAACCAATAGCTACTATGGCCTAGGGGAAAAGTACACACACCATTTTAATCGGGCGAGTTTCTACTTTCAGAAGCAACAGTAATTTCTCGAGTTCGTCAATCCGTTCGCGAGATATGGGAGTTTGATATTAAGGAATGGTTGAGAAACCGTCAAAATTTTCGCAAGTCTGATTCCCGAAACCAATAACTACAAAGGCCTAGGGGAAAAATACACATACCGTTGAAATCGGGCGAGTTTCTACTTTCAGAAGCAACAGTAATTTCTCGAGTTCGTCAATCCGTTCGCGAGATATGGGAGTTTGAAGTTAAGGAATGGTTGAGAAACCATCAAAATTTCCGCAAGTCTGATTCCCGAAACCAATAACTACAATGGCCTAGGGGAAAAATTCACATACCATTGTAATCGGGCGAGTCTGTGCTTTCAGATGCAACAGGAGTTTCTCGTGTTCGTCAATCCGTTCGCGAGATATGGGAGTTTGAAGTTAAGGAATGGTTGAGAAACCATCAAAATTTTGGCTGGTCTGATACTCGAAACCAATAACTGCAATGGCCTAGGGGAAAAGTACACACACCGTTGTAATCGGGCGAGTTTCTACTTTCAGATGCAACAGGAATTTCTCGAGTTCGTCATTCCGTTCGCGAGATATGGGAGTTAGAAGTTAAGGAATGTTTGAGAAACCAACAAAATTTTCGCAATTCTGATTCCCGAAACCAATAACTACAAAGGCCTAGGGGAAAAATACAAATACCGTTGTAATCGTGCGAGTTTCTACTTTCAGATGCAACAGGAATTTCTCCAGTTCGTCAATCCGTTCGCGAGATATGGGAGCTCGAAGTTAAGGAATGGTTGAGAAACCATCAAAATTTTCTCTGGTCTGATACTCGAAACCAATAACTGGAATGGCCTAGGGGAAAAGTACACACACCATTGTAATCGGGCGAGTTTCTACTTTCAGAAGCAACAGTAATTTCTCGAGTTCGTCAATCCGTTCGCGAGATATGGGAGTTTGATATTAAGGAATGGTTAAGAAACCATCAAAATTTTCGCAAGTCTGATTCCCGAAACCAATAACTACAAAGGCCTAGGGGAAAAATACACATACCGTTGAAATCGGGCGAGTTTCTACTTTCAGAAGCAACAGTAATTTCTCGAGTTCGTCAATCCGTTCGCGAGATATGGGAGTTGGAAGTTAAGGAATGGTTGAGAAACCATCAAAATTTCCGCAAGTCGGATTCCCGAAACCAATAACTACAAGACCTAGGGGAAAAATACAGATACCGTTGCAATCGGGCGTGTTTCTACTTTCAGATGCAACAGGAATTTCTCGAGTTCGTCAATCCGTTCGCGAGATATGGGAGTTTGAAGTTAAGGAATGGTTGAGAAACCATCAAAATTTTCGCTGGTCTGATTCTCGAAACCAATAACTACAATGGCCTAGGGCAAAAATACACATAGCGTTGTAATCGGGCGAGTCTGTGCTTTCAGATGCAACAGGAGTTTCTCGTGTTCTTCAATCCATTCGCGAGATATGGGAGTTTGAAGTTAAGGAATGATTGAGAATCCATCAAAATTTTCGCAAGTCTGATGCTCGAAACCAATAACTACTATGGCTTGGGGGAAAAGTACACACACCATTGTAACCGGACGAGCTTCTACTTTCAGATGCAACAGGAGTTTCTCGAGTTCGTCAATTCGTTCGCGAGATATGGGAGTTTGATATTAAGGAATGGTTGAGAAACCATCAAAATTTTCGCAAGTCTGATTCCCGAAACCAATAACTACAAAGGCCTAGGGGAAAAATACACATACCGTTGTAATCGGGCGAGTTTCTGCCTTCAGATGCAACAGGAATTTCTCGAGTTCGTCAATCCGTTCGCGAGATATGGGAGTTCGAAATTAAGGAACGATTGAGCAACCATCAAAATTTTCGCAAGGCTGATACTCGAAGCCAATAGCTACTATGGCCTAGGGGAAAAGTACACACACCATTGTAATCGGGCGAGTTTCTACTTTCAGATGCAACAGGAATTTCTCGAGTTCGTCAAACCGTTCGCGAGATATGGGAGTTTGAAGTTAAGGAATGGTTGAGAAACCATCGAATATTTTCGCTGGTCTGATACTCGAAACCAATAACTGGAAGGCCTAGGGGAAAAGTACACACACCATTGCAATCGGGCGAGTTTCTACTTTCAGGTGCAACAGGAATTTCTCGAGTTCGTCAATCCATTCGCGAGATATGGGAGTTTGAAGTTAAGGAATGGATGAGAATCCATCAAAATATTCGCAAGTCTGATACTCGAAACCAATAACTACCATGGCTTGAGGGAAAAGTCCACACACCTTTGTAATCGGGCGAGTCTCTGCTTTCAGATGCAACAGGAATTTCTCGAGTTCGACAATCCGTTAGCGAGGTATGGGAGTTTGAAATTATGGAACGCTTGAGAAACCATCAAAATTTTCGCAAGTCTGATACTCGAAACCAATAACTGGAATGGCCTAGGGGAAAAGTACACACTCCATTGTAATCGGGCGAGTTTCTACTTTCAGATGCAACAGGAATTTCTCGAGTTCGTCAATCCGTTCGCGAGATATGGGAGTTAGAAGTTATGGAATGGTTGAGAAACCATCAAAATTTTCGCAAGTCTGATTCCCGAAACCAATAACTACAAAGGCCTAGGGGAAAAACACACATACCGTTGTAATCGTGCGAGTTTCTACTTTCAGATGCAACAGGAATTTCTCGAGTTCGTCAATCCATTCGCGAGATATGGGAGTTCGAAGTTAAGGAATGGTTGAGAAACCATCAAAATTTTCTCTGGTCTGATACTCGACACCAATAACTGGAATGGCCTAGCGGAAAAGTACACACACCATTGTAATCGGGCCGCTTTCTACTTTCAGATGCAACAGGAATTTCTCAAGTTCGTCAATCCGTTCGCGAGATATAGGAGTTTGAAGTTAAGGAATGGTTGAGAAACCACCAAAATTTTCGCTGATTTGATACACGTAATCAATAACTGGAATGGCCTAGGGGAAAAGTACACTTACCGTTGAAATCGGGCGAGTTTCTGCTTTCAGATGCAATAGGAATTTCTCGAATTCGTCAATCCGGTCGCGAGATATTGGAGTTTGAAGTTAAGGAATGGTTGAGAAACCATCAAAATTTTCGCTGGTCTGATACTCGAAACCAATAACTACAATGGCCTATGGCAAAAATACACATACCGTTGTAATCGGGCGAGTCTGTGCTTTCAGATGCAACAGGAGCTTCTCGTGTTCGTCAATCCATTCGCGAGATATGGGAGTTTGAAGTTAAGGAATGATTGAGAATCCATCAAAATTTTCGCAAGTCTGATGCTCGAAACCAATAACTACTATGGCTTGGGGGAAAAGTACACACACCATTGTAACCGGACGAGCTTCTACTTTCAGATGCAACAGGAGTTTCTCGAGTTCGTCAATTCGTTCGCGAGATATGGGAGTTTGATATTAAGGAATGGTTGAGAAACCATCAAAATTTTCGCAAGTCTGATTCCCGAAACCAATAACTACAAAGGCCTAGGGGAAAAATACACATACCGTTGTAATCGGGCGAGTTTCTGCCTTCAGATGCAACAGGAATTTCTCGAGTTCGTCAATCCGTTCGCGAGATATGGGAGTTCGAAATTAAGGAACGATTGAGCAACCATCAAAATTTTCGCAAGGCTGATACTCGAAGCCAATAGCTACTATGGCCTAGGGGAAAAGTACACACACCATTGTAATCGGGCGAGTTTCTACTTTCAGATGCAACAGGAATTTCTCGAGTTCGTCAAACCGTTCGCGAGATATGGGAGTTTGAAGTTAAGGAATGGTTGAGAAACCATCGAATATTTTCGCTGGTCTGATACTCGAAACCAATAACTGGAAGGCCTAGGGGAAAAGTACACACACCATTGCAATCGGGCGAGTTTCTACTTTCAGGTGCAACAGGAATTTCTCGAGTTCGTCAATCCATTCGCGAGATATGGGAGTTTGAAGTTAAGGAATGGATGAGAATCCATCAAAATATTCGCAAGTCTGATACTCGAAACCAATAACTACCATGGCTTGAGGGAAAAGTCCACACACCTTTGTAATCGGGCGAGTCTCTGCTTTCAGATGCAACAGGAATTTCTCGAGTTCGACAATCCGTTAGCGAGGTATGGGAGTTTGAAATTATGGAACGCTTGAGAAACCATCAAAATTTTCGCAAGTCTGATACTCGAAACCAATAACTGGAATGGCCTAGGGGAAAAGTACACACTCCATTGTAATCGGGCGAGTTTCTACTTTCAGATGCAACAGGAATTTCTCGAGTTCGTCAATCCGTTCGCGAGATATGGGAGTTAGAAGTTATGGAATGGTTGAGAAACCATCAAAATTTTCGCAAGTCTGATTCCCGAAACCAATAACTACAAAGGCCTAGGGGAAAAACACACATACCGTTGTAATCGTGCGAGTTTCTACTTTCAGATGCAACAGGAATTTCTCGAGTTCGTCAATCCATTCGCGAGATATGGGAGTTCGAAGTTAAGGAATGGTTGAGAAACCATCAAAATTTTCTCTGGTCTGATACTCGACACCAATAACTGGAATGGCCTAGCGGAAAAGTACACACACCATTGTAATCGGGCCGCTTTCTACTTTCAGATGCAACAGGAATTTCTCAAGTTCGTCAATCCGTTCGCGAGATATAGGAGTTTGAAGTTAAGGAATGGTTGAGAAACCACCAAAATTTTCGCTGATTTGATACACGTAATCAATAACTGGAATGGCCTAGGGGAAAAGTACACTTACCGTTGAAATCGGGCGAGTTTCTGCTTTCAGATGCAATAGGAATTTCTCGAATTCGTCAATCCGGTCGCGAGATATTGGAGTTTGAAGTTAAGGAATGGTTGAGAAACCATCAAAATTTTCGCTGGTCTGATACTCGAAACCAATAACTACAATGGCCTATGGCAAAAATACACATACCGTTGTAATCGGGCGAGTCTGTGCTTTCAGATGCAACAGGAGCTTCTCGTGTTCGTCAATCCATTCGCGAGATATGGGAGTTTGAAGTTAAGGAATGATTGAGAATCCATCAAAATTTTCGCAAGTCTGATGCTCGAAACCAATAACTACTATGGCTTGGGGGAAAAGTACACACACCATTGTAACCGGACGAGCTTCTACTTTCAGATGCAACATGAATTTCTCGAGTTCGTCAATCCGTTCGCGAGATATGGGAGTTTGATATTAAGGAATGGTTGAGAAACCATCAAAATTTTCGCAAGTCTGATTCCCGAAACCAATAACTACAAAGGCCTAGGGGAAAAATACACATACCGTTGTAATCGGGCGAGTTTCTGCCTTCAGATGCAACAGGAATTTCTCGAGTTCGTCAATCCGTTCGCGAGATATGGGTGTTCGAAGTTAAGGAACGATTGAGCAACCATCAAAATTTTCGCAAGGCTGATACTCGAAGCCAATAGCTACTATGGCCTAGGGGAAAAGTACACACACCATTGTAATCGGGCGAGTTTCTACTTTCAGATAAAACAGGAATTTCTCGAGTTCGTCAAACCGTTCGCGAGATATGGGAGTTTGAAGTTAAGGAATGGTTGAGAAACCATCGAAATTTTCGCTGGTCTGATACTCGAAACCAATAACTGGAATGGCCTAGGGGAAAAGTACACACACCATTGCAATCGGGCGAGTTTCTACTTTCAGATGCAACAGGAATTTCTCGAGTTCGTCAATCCATTCGCGAGATATGGGAGTTTGAAGTTAAGGAATGGTTGAGAATCCATCAAAATTTTCGCAAGTCTGATACTCGAAACCAATAACTACTATGGCTTGAGGGAAAAGTCCACACACCTTTGTAATCGCGAGAGTCTCTGCTTTCAGATGCAACAGGAATTTCTCGAGTTCGACAATCCGTAAGCGAGGTATGGGAGTTTGAAATTATGGAACGCTTGAGAAACCATCAAAATTTTCGCAAGTCTGATACTCGAAACCAATAACTGGAATGGCCTAGGGGAAAAGTACACACACCATTGTAATCGGGCGAGTTTCTACTTTCAGATGCAACAGGAATTTCTCGAGTTCGTCAATCCGTTCGCGAGATATGGGAGTTAGAAGTTAAGGAATGGTTGAGAAACCATCAAAATTTTCGCAAGTCTGATTCCCGAAACCAATAACTACAAAGGCCTAGGGGAAAAATACACATACCGTTGTAATCGTGCGAGTTTCTACTTTCAGATGCAACAGGAATTTCTCGAGTTCGTCAATCCATTCGCGAGATATGGGAGTTCGAAGTTAAGGAATGGTTGAGAAACCATCAAAATTTTCTCTGGTCTGATACTCGAAACCAATAACTGGAATGGCCTAGCGGAAAAGTACACACACCATTGTAATCGGGCCACTTTCTACTTTCAGATGCAACAGGAATTTCTCAAGTTCGTCAATCCGTTCGCGAGATATGGGAGTTTGAAGTTAAGGAATGGTTGAGAAACCACCAAAATTTTCGCTGATTTGATACTCGAAACCAACAACTGGAATGGCCTAGGGGAAAAGTACACTTACCGTTGAAATCGGGCGAGTTTCTGCTTTCAGATGCAATAGGAATTTCTCGAATTCGTCAATCCTGTCGCGAGATATGGGAGTTGGAAGTTAAGGAATGGTTGAGAAACAACCAAAATTTATTCTCTGGTCTGATACTCGAAACCAATAACTGGAATGGCCTAGGGGAAAAGTACACACACCATTGTAATCGGGCAAGTTTCTACATTCAGATGCAATAGGAATTACTCGAGTTCGTCAATCCGTTCGCGAGATATGGGAGTTCGAAGTTAAGGAATGGTTGAGAAACCATCAAAACTTTCGCAAGTCTGATACTCGAAACCAATAACTACCATGGCCTAGGGGAAAAGTGCACACACCATTGTAGTCGGGCGAGTATCTACTTTCCGATGCAACAGGAATTTCTCGAGTTCGTCAATCCGTTCGCGAGATATGGGAGTTTGAAGTTAAGGAACGATTGAGCAACCATCAAAATTTTCGCAAGTCTGATACTCGAAACCAATAACTGCAATGCCCTAGGGGAAAAGTACACACACCATTGAAATCGGGCGAGATTCTACTTTCAGATGTAACTGGAATTTCTCGAGTTCGTCAATCCCTTCGCGAGATATGGGAGTATGAAGTTAAGGAACGCTTGAGCAACCATCAAAATTTTCGCAAGTCTGATACTCGAAACCAATAACTACTATGGCCTAGGGGAAAAGTACACACACCATTGTTATCGGGTGTGTTTCTAATTTCAGATGCAACAGGAATTTCTCGAGTTCGTCAATCCGTTCGCGAGATATGGGAGTTTGAAGTTAAGGAATGGTTGAGAAACCATCAAAATTTTCGCTGGTCTGATACTCGAAACCAATAACTACTATGGCTTGGGGGAAAAGTACACACACCATTGTAATCGGGCGAGTCTCTGCTTTCAGATGCAACAGGACTTTCTCGAGTTCGACAATCCGTTCGCGAGATATGGGAGTTTGAAATTAAGGAACGTTTGAGAAACCATCAAAATTATCGCAAGTCTGATACTCGAAACCAATAACTACTATGGCCTAGGGCAAAAATACACATACCGTTGTAATCGGGCGAGTTTCTACTTTCAGATGCAACAGGAATTTCTCGAGTTCGTCAATCCGTTTGCGAGATATGGGAGTCAGAAGTTAAGGAACGCTTGAGAAACCATCAAAATTTTCGCAAGTCTGATACTCGAAACCAATAACTACTATGGCCCAGGGGAAAAGTACACACACCATTGTAATCGGGCGAGTTTCTACTTTCAGACTCAACAGGAATTTCTCGAGTTCGTCAATCCGTTTGCGACATATGGGAGTTTGAAGTTTAGGAATGGTTGAGAAACCATCAAAATTTTCCCAAGTCTGATACACGAAACCAATAACTGGAATGGCCTAGGGCAAAATTACACAAACCGTTGTAATCGGGCGAGTTCCTGCTTTCAGATGCAATAGGAATTACTCAAGTTCGTCAATCCGTTCGCGAGATATGGGAGTTTGAAATTAAGGAATGGTTGAGAAACCATCAAAATTTTCGCTGGTCTGATACTCGAAACCAATAACTGGAATGGCCTAGGGGAAAAATACACATACCGTTGTAATCGGGCGAGTTTCTACTTTCAGGTGCAACAGGAATTTCTCGAGTTCGTCAATCCGTTCGCGAGATATGGGAGTTTGAAGTTAAGGAATGGTTGAGAAACCATCAAAATTTTCACTGGTCTGATACTCGAAACCAATAACTGGAATGGCCAAGGGGAAAAGTACACAAACCTTTGTAATCGGGCGAATTTCTACTTTCAGATGCAACAGAAATTTCTCGAGTTCGTCAATCCATTCGCGAGATATGGGAGTTTGAAGTTAAGGAATGGTTGAGAATCCATCAAAATTTTCGCAAATCTGATACTCGAAACCAATAACTACTATGGCTTGGGGGGAAAGTACACACACCATTGTAATCGGGCGAGTCTCTGCTTTCAGATGCAACAGGAATTTCTCGAGATCGACAATCCGTTCGCGAGATATGGGAGTTTGAAATTAAGGAACGCTTGAGAAACCATCACAATTTTCGCAAGTCTGATACTCGAAACCAATAACTACTATGGCCTAGGGCAAAAATACACATACCTTTGTAATCGGGCGAGTTTCTGCTTTCAGATGCAACAGGAATTTCTCGAGTTCGTCAATCCGTTCGCGAGATATGGGAGTTTGAAGTTAAGGAATGGTTGAGAAACCACCAAAATTTTCGCTGATTTGATACTCGAAACCAATAACAGGCATGGCCTAGGGAAAATTACACACACCATTGCAATCGGGCGAGTTTCTATTTTCAGATGCAACAGGAATTTCTCGAGTACGTCAATCCGTTCGCGAGATATGGGAGTTTGAAATTAAGGAATGGTTGAGAAACCATCAAAGTTTTCGCAAGTCTGAAACCCGAAACCAATAACTGGATTGGCCCAGGGAAAAAGTACACATTCCGTTGAAATCGGGCGAGTTTCTGCTTTCAGATGCAATAGGAATTACTCGAGTTCGTCAATCCGTTCGCGAGATATGGGAGTTTGAAATTAAGGAATGGTTGAGAAACCATCAAAATTTTCGCTGTTCTGATAATCGAAACCAATATCTGGAATGGCCTAGGGGAAAAGAACACATACCGTTGTAATCGGGCGAGTTTCTACTTTCAGATGCAACAGGAATTTCTCGAGTTCGTCAATCCGTTTGCGAGATATGGGAGTCAGAAGTTAAGGAACGCTTGAGAAACCATCAAAATTTTCGCAAGTCTGATACTCGAAACCAATAACTACTATGGCCTAGGGGAAAAGTACACACACCATTGTAATCGGGCGAGTTTCTACTTTCAGATTCAACAGGTATTTCTCGAGTTCGTCAATCCGTTTGCGAGATATGGGAGTTTGAAGTTAATTAATGGTTGAGATACCACCAAAATTTTCGCTGATTTGGTACTCGAAACCAATAACTGGAATGGCCTAGGGGAAAAGTACACACACCATTGAAATCGGGCGAGATTCTACTTTCAGATGTAACTGGAATTTCTCGAGTTCGTCAATCCCTTCGCGAGATATGGGAGTATGAAGTTAAGGAACGCTTGAGCAACCATCAAAATTTTCGCAAGTCTGATACTCGAAACCAATAACTACTATGGCCTAGGGGAAAAGTACACACACCATTGTTATCGGGTGTGTTTCTAATTTCAGATGCAACAGGAATTTCTCGAGTTCGTCAATCCGTTCGCGAGATATGGGAGTTTGAAGTTAAGGAATGGTTGAGAAACCATCAAAATTTTCGCTGGTCTGATACTCGAAACCAATAACTACTATGGCTTGGGGGAAAAGTACACACACCATTGTAATCGGGCGAGTCTCTGCTTTCAGATGCAACAGGACTTTCTCGAGTTCGACAATCCGTTCGCGAGATATGGGAGTTTGAAATTAAGGAACGTTTGAGAAACCATCAAAATTATCGCAAGTCTGATACTCGAAACCAATAACTACTATGGCCTAGGGCAAAAATACACATACCGTTGTAATCGGGCGAGTTTCTACTTTCAGATGCAACAGGAATTTCTCGAGTTCGTCAATCCGTTTGCGAGATATGGGAGTCAGAAGTTAAGGAACGCTTGAGAAACCATCAAAATTTTCGCAAGTCTGATACTCGAAACCAATAACTACTATGGCCCAGGGGAAAAGTACACACACCATTGTAATCGGGCGAGTTTCTACTTTCAGACTCAACAGGAATTTCTCGAGTTCGTCAATCCGTTTGCGACATATGGGAGTTTGAAGTTTAGGAATGGTTGAGAAACCATCAAAATTTTCCCAAGTCTGATACACGAAACCAATAACTGGAATGGCCTAGGGCAAAATTACACAAACCGTTGTAATCGGGCGAGTTCCTGCTTTCAGATGCAATAGGAATTACTCAAGTTCGTCAATCCGTTCGCGAGATATGGGAGTTTGAAATTAAGGAATGGTTGAGAAACCATCAAAATTTTCGCTGGTCTGATACTCGAAACCAATAACTGGAATGGCCTAGGGGAAAAATACACATACCGTTGTAATCGGGCGAGTTTCTACTTTCAGGTGCAACAGGAATTTCTCGAGTTCGTCAATCCGTTCGCGAGATATGGGAGTTTGAAGTTAAGGAATGGTTGAGAAACCATCAAAATTTTCACTGGTCTGATACTCGAAACCAATAACTGGAATGGCCAAGGGGAAAAGTACACAAACCTTTGTAATCGGGCGAATTTCTACTTTCAGATGCAACAGAAATTTCTCGAGTTCGTCAATCCATTCGCGAGATATGGGAGTTTGAAGTTAAGGAATGGTTGAGAATCCATCAAAATTTTCGCAAATCTGATACTCGAAACCAATAACTACTATGGCTTGGGGGGAAAGTACACACACCATTGTAATCGGGCGAGTCTCTGCTTTCAGATGCAACAGGAATTTCTCGAGTTCGACAATCCGTTCGCGAGATATGGGAGTTTGAAATTAAGGAACGCTTGAGAAACCATCACAATTTTCGCAAGTCTGATACTCGAAACCAATAACTACTATGGCCTAGGGCAAAAATACACATACCTTTGTAATCGGGCGAGTTTCTGCTTTCAGATGCAACAGGAATTTCTCGAGTTCGTCAATCCGTTCGCGAGATATGGGAGTTTGAAGTTAAGGAATGGTTGAGAAACCACCAAAATTTTCGCTGATTTGATACTCGAAACCAATAACAGGCATGGCCTAGGGAAAATTACACACACCATTGCAATCGGGCGAGTTTCTATTTTCAGATGCAACAGGAATTTCTCGAGTACGTCAATCCGTTCGCGAGATATGGGAGTTTGAAATTAAGGAATGGTTGAGAAACCATCAAAGTTTTCGCAAGTCTGAAACCCGAAACCAATAACTGGATTGGCCCAGGGAAAAAGTACACATTCCGTTGAAATCGGGCGAGTTTCTGCTTTCAGATGCAGTAGGAATTACTCGAGTTCGTCAATCCGTTCGCGAGATATGGGAGTTTGAAATTAAGGAATGGTTGAGAAACCATCAAAATTTTCGCTGTTCTGATAATCGAAACCAATATCTGGAATGGCCTAGGGGAAAAGAACACATACCGTTGTAATCGGGCGAGTTTCTACTTTCAGATGCAACAGGAATTTCTCGAGTTCGTCAATCCGTTTGCGAGATATGGGAGTCAGAAGTTAAGGAACGCTTGAGAAACCATCAAAATTTTCGCAAGTCTGATACTCGAAACCAATAACTACTATGGCCTAGGGGAAAAGTACACACACCATTGTAATCGGGCGAGTTTCTACTTTCAGATTCAACAGGTATTTCTCGAGTTCGTCAATCCGTTTGCGAGATATGGGAGTTTGAAGTTAATTAATGGTTGAGATACCACCAAAATTTTCGCTGATTTGGTACTCGAAACCAATAACTGGAATGGCCTAGGGGAAAAGTACACACACCATTGTAATCGGGCGAGTTTCTACTTTCAGATGCAACAGGAATTTCTCGAGTTCGTCAATCCGTTCGCGACATATGGGAGTTTGAAGTTTAGGAATGGTTGAGAAACCATCAAAATTTTCGCAAGTCTGATACACGAAACCAATAACTGGAATGCTCTAGGGAAAAAGTACACATACCGTTGAAATCGGGCGAGTTTCTCCTTTCAGATGCAATAGGAATTACTGGAGTTCGTCAATCCGTTCGCGAGATATGGGAGTTCGAAGTTAAGGTATGGTTGAGAAACCATAAAAATTTTCACAAGTCTGATACTCGAAACCAACAACTACTATGGCCTAGGGGAAAAGTACACACACCATTGTTATCGGGTGGGTTTCTACTTTCAGATGCAACAGGAATTTCTCAAGTTCGTCAATCCGTTCGCGAGATATGGGAGTTCGAAGTTAAGGAATGGTTGAGAAACCATCAAAATTTTCGCAAGTCTGATACTCGAAACCAATAACTACTCTGGTCTAGGGGAAAAGTACACACACCATTGTAATCGGGCGAGCTTCTACTTTCAGATGCAACAGGAATTTCCCGAGTTCGTCAATCCGTTCGCGAGATATGGGAGTTTGAAGTTAAGGAACGCTTGAACAACCATCAAAATTTTCGCAAGTCTGATACTCGAAACCAATAACTACTATGGCCTAGGGGAAAAGTACACACACCATTGTAATCGGGCGAGTTTCTACTTTCAGATGCAACAGGAATTTCTCGAGTTCGTCAATCCGTTCGCGACATATGGGTGTTTGTAGTTCAGGAATGGTTGAGAAACCATCAAAATTTTCGCAAGTCTGATACTCGAAACCAATAACTGGAATGGCCTACGGAAAAAGTACCCATACCGTTGAAATCGGGCGAGTTTCTCCTTTCAGATGCAATAGGAATTACTCGAGTTCGTCAATCCGTTCGCGAGATATGGGAGTTTGAAATTAAGGAATGGTTGAGGAATCATCCAAATTTTCGCTGGTCTGATACTCGAAACCAATAACTGGAACGGCCTAGGGGAAAAGTACACACACCATTGTAATCGAGCGAGTTCCTGCTTTCAGATGCAACAGGAATTTCTCGAGTTCGTCAAATCGTTCGCGAGATATGGGAGTTTGAAGTTAAGGAATGGTTGAGAAACCATCAAAATTTTCGCAAGTCTGATACTCGAAACCAATAACTACTATGGTCTAGGGGAAAAGTACACACACCATTGTAATCGGGCGAGTTTCTACTTTCAGATGCAACAGGAATGTCTCGAGATCGACAATCCGTTCGCGAGATATGGGAGTTTGAAGTTTAGGAATGGTTGAGAAACCATCAAAATTTTCGCAAGTCTGATACACGAAACCAATAACTGGAATGCTCTAGGGAAAAAGTACACATACCGTTGAAATCGGGCGAGTTTCTCCTTTCAGATGCAATAGGAATTACTGGAGTTCGTCAATCCGTTCGCGAGATATGGGAGTTCGAAGTTAAGGTATGGTTGAGAAACCATAAAAATTTTCACAAGTCTGATACTCGAAACCAACAACTACTATGGCCTAGGGGAAAAGTACACACACCATTGTTATCGGGTGGGTTTCTACTTTCAGATGCAACAGGAATTTCTCAAGTTCGTCAATCCGTTCGCGAGATATGGGAGTTCGAAGTTAAGGAATGGTTGAGAAACCATCAAAATTTTCGCAAGTCTGATACTCGAAACCAATAACTACTCTGGTCTAGGGGAAAAGTACACACACCATTGTAATCGGGCGAGCTTCTACTTTCAGATGCAACAGGAATTTCCCGAGTTCGTCAATCCGTTCGCGAGATATGGGAGTTTGAAGTTAAGGAACGCTTGAACAACCATCAAAATTTTCGCAAGTCTGATACTCGAAACCAATAACTACTATGGCCTAGGGGAAAAGTACACACACCATTGTAATCGGGCGAGTTTCTACTTTCAGATGCAACAGGAATTTCTCGAGTTCGTCAATCCGTTCGCGACATATGGGTGTTTGTAGTTCAGGAATGGTTGAGAAACCATCAAAATTTTCGCAAGTCTGATACTCGAAACCAATAACTGGAATGGCCTACGGAAAAAGTACCCATACCGTTGAAATCGGGCGAGTTTCTCCTTTCAGATGCAATAGGAATTACTCGAGTTCGTCAATCCGTTCGCGAGATATGGGAGTTTGAAATTAAGGAATGGTTGAGGAATCATCCAAATTTTCGCTGGTCTGATACTCGAAACCAATAACTGGAATGGCCTAGGGGAAAAGTACACACACCATTGTAATCGAGCGAGTTCCTGCTTTCAGATGCAACAGGAATTTCTCGAGTTCGTCAAATCGTTCGCGAGATATGGGAGTTTGAAGTTAAGGAATGGTTGAGAAACCATCAAAATTTTCGCAAGTCTGATACTCGAAACCAATAACTACTATGGTCTAGGGGAAAAGTACACACACCATTGTAATCGGGCGAGTTTCTACTTTCAGATGCAACAGGAATGTCTCGAGATCGTCAATCCGTTCGCGAGATATGGGAGTTTGAAGTTAAGGAACGCTTGAGCAACCATCAAAATTTTCGCAAGTCTGATACTCGAAACGAATAACTACTATGGCCTAGGGAAAAAGTACATACACCATTGTAATCGGGCGAGTTTCTACTTTCAGATTCAACAGGAATTTCTCGAGTTCGTCAATCCGTTCGCGCGATATGGGAGTTTGAAGTTATGGAATGGTTGAGAAACCACCAAAATTTTCGCTGATTTGATACTCGAAACCAATAACTGGAATGGCCTAGGGGAAAAGTACATACACCATTGTAATCGGGCGAGTTTCTACTTTCAGATGCAACAGGAATTTCTCGAGTTCGTCAATCCGTTCCCGAGATATGGGAGTTTGAAGTTTAGGAATGGTTGAGAAAGCATCAAAAATTTCGCAAGTCTGAAACTCGAAACCAATAACTACTATGGTCTAGGGGAAAAGTACACACACCATTGTAATCGGGCGAGTTTCTACTTTCAGATGCAAAAGGAATTTCTCGAGTTCGTCAATCCGTTTGGGAGATATGGGAGTTAGAAGATAAGGAACGCTTGAGAAACCATCAAAATTTTCGCAAGTCTGATACTCGAAACCAATAACTACTATGGCCCAGGGCAAAATTACACAAACCGTTGTAATCGGGCGAGTTCCTGCTTTCAGATTCAACAGGAATTTCTCAAGTTCGCCAATCCCTTCGCGAGATATGGGAGTATGAAGTTAAGGAACGCTTGAGCAACCCTCAAAATTTTCGCAAGTCTGATACTCGAAACCAATAACTACTATGGCCTAGGGGAAAGGTACACACACCATTGTAATCGGGCGAGTTTCTACTTTCAGATGCAACTGGAATTTCTCGAGTTCGTCAATCCGTTCGCGAGATATGGGTGTTTGAAGTTTAGGAATGGTTGAGAAACCATCAAAATTTTCGCAAGTCTGATACCCGAAACCAATAACTGGAATGGCCTAGGGAAAAAGTACCCATACCGTTGAAATCGGGCGAGTTTCTCCTTTCAGATGCAATAGGAATTACTCGAGTTCGTCAATCCGTTCGCGAGATATGGGTGTTTGAAGTTAAGGAACGCTTGAGCAACCATCAAAATTTTCGCAAGTCTGATACTCGAAACGAATAACTACTATGGCCTAGGGGAAAAGTACACACACCATTGTAATCGGGCGAGTTTCTACTTTCAGATTCAACAGGAATTTCTCGAGTTCGTCAATCCGTTCGCGAGATATGGGAGTTTGAAGTTAAGGAATGGTTGAGAAACCACCAAAATTTTCGCTGATTTGATACTCGAAACCAATAACAGGCATGGCCTAGTGGAAAAGTACACACACCCTTGCAATCGGGCGAGTTTCTATTTTCAGATGCAACAGGTATTTCTCGAGTACGTCAATCCGTTCGCGATATATGGGAGTTTGAAATTAAGGAGTGGTTGAGAAACCATCAAAATTTTCGCAAGTCTGATACCCGAAACCAATAACTGGAGTGGCCCAGGGAAAAAGTGCACATACCGTTGAAATCGGGCGAGTTTCTGCTTTCAGATGCAATAGGAATTACTCCAGTTCCTCAATCCGTTCGCGAGATATGGGAGTTTGAAATTAAGGAATGGTTGAGAAACCATCAAAATTTTCGCTGTTCTGATAATCGAAACCAATATCTGGAATGGCCTAGGGGAAAAGTACACACACCATTGTAATCGGGCGAGTTTCTACTTCCAGATGCAACAGGAACTTCTCGAGTTCGTCAATCCGTTCGCGACATATGGGAGTTTGAAGTTTAGGAATGGTTGAGAAACCATCAAAATTTTCGCAAGTCTGATACACGAAACCAATAACTGGAATGCCCTAGGGAAAAAGTACACATACCGTTGAAATCGGGCGAGTTTCTCCTTTCAGATGCAACAGGAATTACTGGAGTTCGTCAATCCGTTCGCGAGATATGGGAGTTCGAAGTTAAGGTATGGTTGAGAAACCATAAAAATTTTCGCAAGTCTGATACTCAAAACCAACAACTACTATGGCCTAGGGGAAAAGTACACACACCATTGTTATCGGGTGGGTTTCTACTTTCAGATGCAACAGGAATTTCTCGAGTTCGTCAATCCGTTCGCGAGATATGGGAGTTCGAAGTTAAGGAATGGTTGAGAAACCATCAAAAATTTCGCAAGTCTGATACACGAAACCAATAACTGGAAAGGCCTAGGGAAAAAGTACACATACCGTTGAAATCGGGCTAGTTTCTCCTTTCAGATGCAATAGGAATTACTCGAGTTCGTCAATCCGTTCGCGAGATATGGGAGTTTGAAATTAAGGAATGGTTGAGAAACCATCAAAATTTTCGCTGGTCTGATACTCGAAACCAATAACTGGAATGGCCTGGGGGAAAAGTACACACACCATTGTAATCGGGCGAGTTTCTACTTTCAGATGCAAAAGGAATTTCTCGAGTTCGTCAATCCGTTTGGGAGATATGGGAGTTTGAAGTTTAGGAATGGTTGAGAAACCATCAAAATTTTCGCAAGTCTGATACACGAAACCAATAACTGGAATGCCCTAGGGAAAAAGTACACATACCGTTGAAATCGGGCGAGTTTCTCCTTTCAGATGCAACAGGAATTACTGGAGTTCGTCAATCCGTTCGCGAGATATGGGAGTTCGAAGTTAAGGTATGGTTGAGAAACCATAAAAATTTTCGCAAGTCTGATACTCAAAACCAACAACTACTATGGCCTAGGGGAAAAGTACACACACCATTGTTATCGGGTGGGTTTCTACTTTCAGATGCAACAGGAATTTCTCGAGTTCGTCAATCCGTTCGCGAGATATGGGAGTTCGAAGTTAAGGAATGGTTGAGAAACCATCAAAAATTTCGCAAGTCTGATACACGAAACCAATAACTGGAAAGGCCTAGGGAAAAAGTACACATACCGTTGAAATCGGGCTAGTTTCTCCTTTCAGATGCAATAGGAATTACTCGAGTTCGTCAATCCGTTCGCGAGATATGGGAGTTTGAAATTAAGGAATGGTTGAGAAACCATCAAAATTTTCGCAAGTCTGATACACGAAACCAATAACTGGAATGCCCTAGGGAAAAAGTACACATACCGTTGAAATCGGGCGAGTTTCTCCTTTCAGATGCAACAGGAATTACTGGAGTTCGTCAATCCGTTCGCGAGATATGGGAGTTCGAAGTTAAGGTATGGTTGAGAAACCATAAAAATTTTCGCAAGTCTGATACTCAAAACCAACAACTACTATGGCCTAGGGGAAAAGTACACACACCATTGTTATCGGGTGGGTTTCTACTTTCAGATGCAACAGGAATTTCTCGAGTTCGTCAATCCGTTCGCGAGATATGGGAGTTCGAAGTTAAGGAATGGTTGAGAAACCATCAAAAATTTCGCAAGTCTGATACATGAAACCAATAACTGGAAAGGCCTAGGGAAAAAGTACACATACCGTTGAAATCGGGCTAGTTTCTCCTTTCAGATGCAATAGGAATTACTCGAGTTCGTCAATCCGTTCGCGAGATATGGGAGTTTGAAATTAAGGAATGGTTGAGAAACCATCAAAATTTTCGCTGGTCTGATACTCGAAACCAATAACTGGAATGGCCTGGGGGAAAAGTACACACACCATTGTAATCGGGCGAGTTTCTACTTTCAGATGCAAAAGGAATTTCTCGAGTTCGTCAATCCGTTTGGGAGATATGGGAGTTAGAAGATAAGGAACGCTTGAGCAACCATCAAAATTTTCGCAAGTCTGATACTCGAAACCAATAACTGCAATGGCCTAGTCGAAAAGTACACACACCATTGAAATCGGGCGAGATTCTACTTTCAGATGCAACTGGAATTTCTCGAGTTCGTCAATCCCTTCGCGAGATATGGGAGTATGAATTTAAGGAACGCTTGAGCAACCATCAAAATTTTCGCAAGTCTGATACTCGAAACCAATAACTACTATGGCCTAGGGGAAAAGTACACACACCATTGTAATCGGGCGAGTTTCTACTTTCAGATGCAACAGGAATTTCTCGAGTTCGTCAATCCGGTCGCGACATATGGGTGTTTGTAGTTCAGGAATGGTTGAGAAACCATCAAAATTTTCGCAAGTCTGATACTCGAAACCAATAACTACTATGGTCTAGGGGAAAAGTACACACACCATTGTAATCGGGCGAGTTTCTACTTTCAGATGCAACAGGAATTTCCCGAGTTCGTCAATCCGTTCGCGAGATATGGGAGTTTGAAGTTAAGGAACGCTTGAACAACCATCAAAATTTTCGCAAGTCTGATACTCGAAACCAATAACTACTATGGCCTAGGGGAAAAGTACACACACCATTGTAATCGGGCGAGTTTCTACTTTCAGATGCAACAGGAATTTCTCGAGTTCGTCAATCCGTTCGCGACATATGGGTGTTTGTAGTTCAGGAATGGTTGAGAAACCATCAAAATTTTCGCAAGTCTGATACTCGAAACCAATAACTGGAATGGCCTACGGAAAAAGTACCCATACCGTTGAAATCGGGCGAGTTTCTCCTTTCAGATGCAATAGGAATTACTCGAGTTCGTCAATCCGTTCGCGAGATATGGGAGTTCGAAGTTAAGGTATGGTTGAGAAACCATAAAAATTTTCGCAAGTCTGATACTCAAAACCAACAACTACTATGGCCTAGGGGAAAAGTACACACACCATTGTTATCGGGTGGGTTTCTACTTTCAGATGCAACAGGAATTTCTCGAGTTCGTCAATCCGTTCGCGAGATATGGGAGTTCGAAGTTAAGGAATGGTTGAGAAACCATCAAAAATTTCGCAAGTCTGATACACGAAACCAATAACTGGAAAGGCCTAGGGAAAAAGTACACATACCGTTGAAATCGGGCTAGTTTCTCCTTTCAGATGCAATAGGAATTACTCGAGTTCGTCAATCCGTTCGCGAGATATGGGAGTTTGAAATTAAGGAATGGTTGAGAAACCATCAAAATTTTCGCTGGTCTGATACTCGAAACCAATAACTGGAATGGCCTGGGGGAAAAGTACACACACCATTGTAATCGGGCGAGTTTCTACTTTCAGATGCAAAAGGAATTTCTCGAGTTCGTCAATCCGTTTGGGAGATATGGGAGTTTGAAGTTTAGGAATGGTTGAGAAACCATCAAAATTTTCGCAAGTCTGATACACGAAACCAATAACTGGAATGCCCTAGGGAAAAAGTACACATACCGTTGAAATCGGGCGAGTTTCTCCTTTCAGATGCAACAGGAATTACTGGAGTTCGTCAATCCGTTCGCGAGATATGGGAGTTCGAAGTTAAGGTATGGTTGAGAAACCATAAAAATTTTCGCAAGTCTGATACTCAAAACCAACAACTACTATGGCCTAGGGGAAAAGTACACACACCATTGTTATCGGGTGGGTTTCTACTTTCAGATGCAACAGGAATTTCTCGAGTTCGTCAATCCGTTCGCGAGATATGGGAGTTCGAAGTTAAGGAATGGTTGAGAAACCATCAAAAATTTCGCAAGTCTGATACATGAAACCAATAACTGGAAAGGCCTAGGGAAAAAGTACACATACCGTTGAAATCGGGCTAGTTTCTCCTTTCAGATGCAATAGGAATTACTCGAGTTCGTCAATCCGTTCGCGAGATATGGGAGTTTGAAATTAAGGAATGGTTGAGAAACCATCAAAATTTTCGCTGGTCTGATACTCGAAACCAATAACTGGAATGGCCTGGGGGAAAAGTACACACACCATTGTAATCGGGCGAGTTTCTACTTTCAGATTCAAAAGGAATTTCTCGAGTTCGTCAATCCGTTTGGGAGATATGGGAGTTAGAAGATAAGGAACGCTTGAGCAACCATCAAAATTTTCGCAAGTCTGATACTCGAAACCAATAACTGCAATGGCCTAGTCGAAAAGTACACACACCATTGAAATCGGGCGAGATTCTACTTTCAGATGCAACTGGAATTTCTCGAGTTCGTCAATCCCTTCGCGAGATATGGGAGTATGAATTTAAGGAACGCTTGAGCAACCATCAAAATTTTCGCAAGTCTGATACTCGAAACCAATAACTACTATGGCCTAGGGGAAAAGTACACACACCATTGTAATCGGGCGAGTTTCTACTTTCAGATGCAACAGGAATTTCTCGAGTTCGTCAATCCGGTCGCGACATATGGGTGTTTGTAGTTCAGGAATGGTTGAGAAACCATCAAAATTTTCGCAAGTCTGATACTCGAAACCAATAACTACTATGGTCTAGGGGAAAAGTACACACACCATTGTAATCGGGCGAGTTTCTACTTTCAGATGCAACAGGAATTTCCCGAGTTCGTCAATCCGTTCGCGAGATATGGGAGTTTGAAGTTAAGGAACGCTTGAACAACCATCAAAATTTTCGCAAGTCTGATACTCGAAACCAATAACTACTATGGCCTAGGGGAAAAGTACACACACCATTGTAATCGGGCGAGTTTCTACTTTCAGATGCAACAGGAATTTCTCGAGTTCGTCAATCCGTTCGCGACATATGGGTGTTTGTAGTTCAGGAATGGTTGAGAAACCATCAAAATTTTCGCAAGTCTGATACTCGAAACCAATAACTGGAATGGCCTACGGAAAAAGTACCCATACCGTTGAAATCGGGCGAGTTTCTCCTTTCAGATGCAATAGGAATTACTCGAGTTCGTCAATCCGTTCGCGAGATATGGGAGTTTGAAATTAAGGAATGGTTGAGGAATCATCAAAATTTTCGCTGGTCTGATACTCGAAACCAATAACTGGAATGGCCTAGGGGAAAAGTACACACACCATTGTAATCGAGCGAGTTCCTGCTTTCAGATGCAACAGGAATTTCTCGAGTTCGTCAAATCGTTCGCGAGATATGGGAGTTTGAAGTTAAGGAATGGTTGAGAAACCATCAAAATTTTCGCAAGTCTGATACTCGAAACCAATAACTACTATGGTCTAGGGGAAAAGTACACACACCACTGTAATCGGGCGAGTTTCTACTTTCAGATGCAACAGGAATGTCTCGAGATCGTCAATCCGTTCGCGAGATATGGGAGTTTGAAGTTAAGGAACGCTTGAGCAACCATCAAAATTTTCGCAAGTCTGATACTCGAAACGAATAACTACTATGGCCTAGGGGAAAAGTACATACACCATTGTAATCGGGCGAGTTTCTACTTTCAGATTCAACAGGAATTTCTCGAGTTCGTCAATCCGTTCGCGCGATATGGGAGTTTGAAGTTAAGGAATGGTTGATAAACCACCAAAATTTTCGCTGATTTGATACTCGAAACCAATAACTGGAATGGCCTAGGGGAAAAGTACACACACCATTGTAATCGGGCGAGTTTCTACTTTCAGATGCAACAGGAATTTCTCGAGTTCGTCAATCCGTTCGCGAGATATGGGAGTTTGAAGTTTAGGAATGGTTGAGAAACCATCAAAAATTTCGCAAGTCTGATACACGAAACCAATAACTGGAAAGGCCTAGGGAAAAAGTACACATACCGTTGAAATCGGGCGAGTTTCTCCTTTCAGATGCAATAGGAATTACTCGAGGTCGTCAATCCGTTCGCGAGATATGGGAGTTTGAAATTAAGGAATGGTTGAGGAATCATCAAAATTTTCGCTGGTCTGATACTCGAAACCAATAACTGGAATGGCCTAGGGAAAAAGTACACACACCATTGTAATCGAGCGAGTTCCTGCTTTCAGATGCAACAGGAATTTCTCGAGTTCGTCAAATCGTTCGCGAGATATGGGAGTTTGAAGTTAAGGAATGGTTGAGAAACCATCAAAATTTTCGCAAGTCTGATACTCGAAACCAATAACTACTATGGTCTAGGGGAAAAGTACACACGCCATTGTAATCGGGCGAGTTTCTACTTTCAGATGCAACAGGAATTTCTCGAGTTCGTCAATCCGTTCGCGAGATATGGGAGTTTGAAGTTAAGGAATGGTTGAGAAACCACCAAAATTTTCGCTGATTTGATACTCGAAACCAATAACAGGCATGGCCTAGTGGAAAAGTACACACACCATTGCAATCGGGCGAGTTTCTATTTTCAGATGCAACAGGTATTTCTCGAGTACGTCAATCCGTTCGCGAGATATGGGAGTTTGAAATTAAGGAGTGGTTGAGAAACCATCAAAATTTTCGCAAGTCTGATACCCGAAACCAATAACTGGAATGGCCCAGGGAAAAAGTACACATACCGTTGAAATCGGGCGAGTTTCTGCTTTCAGATGCAATAGGAATTACTCGAGTTCCACAATCCGTTCGCGAGATATGGGAGTTTGAAGTTAAGGAATGGTTGAGAAACCATCAAAATTTTCGCTGTTCTGATAATCGAAACCAATACCTGGAATGGCCTAGGGGAAAAGTACACACACCATTGTAATCGGGCGAGTTTCTACTTTCAGATGCAGCAGGAACTTCTCCAGTTCGTCAATCCGTTCGCGAGATATGGGAGTTCGAAGTTAAGGAATGGTTGAGAAACCACCAAAATTTTCGCTGATTTGATACTCGAAACCAATAACAGGCATGGCCTAGGGAAAAGTACACACACCATTGCAATCGGGCGAGTTTCTATTTTCAGATGCAACAGGAATTTCTCGAGTACGTCAATCCGTTCGCGAGATATGGGAGTTTGAAATTAAGGAATGGTTGAGAAACCATCAAAATTTTCGCTGTTCTGATAATCGAAACCAATATCTGGAATGGCCTAGGGGAAAAGAACACATACCGTTGTAATCGGGCGAGTTTCTACTTTCAGATGCAACAGGAATTTCTCGAGTTCGTCAATCCGTTTGCGAGGTATTGGAGTTTGAAGTTAAGGAATGGTTGAGAAACCATCAAAATTTTCGCAAGTCTGATACTCGAAACCAATAACTACTATGGTCTAGGGGAAAAGTACACACACCACTGTAATCGGGCGAGTTTCTACTTTCAGATGCAACAGGAATGTCTCGAGATCGTCAATCCGTTCGCGAGATATGGGAGTTTGAAGTTAAGGAACGCTTGAGCAACCATCAAAATTTTCGCAAGTCTGATACTCGAAACGAATAACTACTATGGCCTAGGGGAAAAGTACATACACCATTGTAATCGGGCGAGTTTCTACTTTCAGATTCAACAGGAATTTCTCGAGTTCGTCAATCCGTTCGCGCGATATGGGAGTTTGAAGTTAAGGAATGGTTGATAATCCACCAAAATTTTCGCTGATTTGATACTCGAAACCAATAACTGGAATGGCCTAGGGGAAAAGTACACACACCATTGTAATCGGGCGAGTTTCTACTTTCAGATGCAACAGGAATTTCTCGAGTTCGTCAATCCGTTCGCGAGATATGGGAGTTTGAAGTTTAGGAATGGTTGAGAAACCATCAAAAATTTCGCAAGTCTGATACACGAAACCAATAACTGGAAAGGCCTAGGGAAAAAGTACACATACCGTTGAAATCGGGCGAGTTTCTCCTTTCAGATGCAATAGGAATTACTCGAGGTCGTCAATCCGTTCGCGAGATATGGGAGTTTGAAATTAAGGAATGGTTGAGGAATTATCAAAATTTTCGCTGGTCTGATACTCGAAACCAATAACTGGAATGGCCTAGGGAAAAAGTACACACACCATTGTAATCGAGCGAGTTCCTGCTTTCAGATGCAACAGGAATTTCTCGAGTTCGTCAAATCGTTCGCGAGATATGGGAGTTTGAAGTTAAGGAATGGTTGAGAAACCATCAAAATTTTCGCAAGTCTGATACTCGAAACCAATAACTACTATGGTCTAGGGGAAAAGTACACACGCCATTGTAATCGGGCGAGTTTCTACTTTCAGATGCAACAGGAATTTCTCGAGTTCGTCAATCCGTTCGCGAGATATGGGAGTTTGAAGTTAAGGAATGGTTGAGAAACCACCAAAATTTTCGCTGATTTGATACTCGAAACCAATAACAGGCATGGCCTAGTGGAAAAGTACACACACCATTGCAATCGGGCGAGTTTCTATTTTCAGATGCAACAGGTATTTCTCGAGTACGTCAATCCGTTCGCGAGATATGGGAGTTTGAAATTAAGGAGTGGTTGAGAAACCATCAAAATTTTCGCTGTTCTGATAATCGAAACCAATACCTGGAATGGCCTAGGGGAAAAGTACACACACCATTGTAATCGGGCGAGTTTCTACTTTCAGATGCAGCAGGAACTTCTCCAGTTCGTCAATCCGTTCGCGAGATATGGGAGTTCGAAGTTAAGGAATGGTTGAGAAACCACCAAAATTTTCGCTGATTTGATACTCGAAACCAATAACAGGCATGGCCTAGGGAAAAGTACACACACCATTGCAATCGGGCGAGTTTCTATTTTCAGATGCAACAGGAATTTCTCGAGTACGTCAATCCGTTCGCGAGATATGGGAGTTTGAAATTAAGGAATGGTTGAGAAACCATCAAAATTTTCGCTGTTCTGATAATCGAAACCAATATCTGGAATGGCCTAGGGGAAAAGAACACATACCGTTGTAATCGGGCGAGTTTCTACTTTCAGATGCAACAGGAATTTCTCGAGTTCGTCAATCCGTTTGCGAGGTATTGGAGTCAGAAGTTAAGGAACGCTTGAGAAACCATCAAAATTTTCGCAAGTCTGATACTCGAAACCAATAACTACTATGGCCTAGGGGAAAAGTACACACACCATTGTAATCGGGCGAGTTTCTACTTTCAGATTCAACAGGTATTTCTCGAGTTCGTCAATCCGTTTGCGAGATATGGGAATTTGAAGTTAATTAATGGTTGAGATACCACCAAAATTTTCGCTGATTTGGTACTCGAAACCAATAACTGGAATGGCCTAGGAGAAAAGTATACACACCATTGTAATCGGGCGAGTTTCTACTTTCAGATGCAACAGGAATTTCTCGAGTTCGTCAATCCGTTCGCGACATATGGGTGTTTGAAGTTTAGGAATGGTTGAGAAACCATCAAAATTTTCGCAAGTCTGATACACGAAACCAATAACTGGAATGCCCTAGGGAAAAAGTACACATACCGTTGAAATCGGGCGAGTTTCTCCTTTCAGATGCAATAGGAATTACTGGAGTTCGTCAATCCGTTCGCGAGATATCGGAGTTCGAAGTTAAGGTATGGTTGAGAAACCATAAAAATTTTCGCAAGTCTGATACTCGAAACCAACAACTACTATGGCCTAGGGGAAAAGTACACACACCATTGTTATCGGGTGGGTTTCTACTTTCAGATGCAACAGGAATTTCTCGAGTTCGTCAATCCGTTCGCGAGATATGGGAGTTCGAAGTTAAGGAATGGTTGAGAAACCATCAAAAATTTCGCAAGTCTGATACACGAAACCAATAACTGGAAAGGCCTAGGGAAAAAGTACACATACCGTTGAAATCGGGCGAGTTTCTCCTTTCAGATGCAATAGGAATTACTCGAGTTCGTCAATCCGTTCGCGAGATATGGGAGTATGAATTTAAGGAACGCTGGAGCAACCATCAAAATTTTCGCAAGTCTGATACTCGAAACCAATAACTACTATGGCCTAGGGGAAAAGTACACACACCATTGTTATCGGGTGTGTTTCTAATTTCAGATGCAACAGGAATTTCTCGAGTTCGTCAATCCGTTCGCGACATATGGGTGTTTGAAGTTCAGGAATGGTTGAGAAACCATCAAAATTTTCGCAAGTGTGATACTCGAAACCAATAACTGGAATGGCCTACGGAAAAAGTACCCATACCGTTGAAATCGGGCGAGTTTCTCCTTACAGATGCAATAGGAATTACTCGAGTTCGTCAATCCGTTCGCGAGATATGGGAGTTTGAAATTAAGGAATGGTTGAGGAATAATCAAAATTTTCGCTGGTCTGATACTCGAAACCAATAACTACTATGGCCTAGGGGAAAAGTACACACACCATTGTTATCGGGTGGGTTTCTACTTTCAGATGCAACAGGAATTTCTCGAGTTCGTCAATCCGTTCGCTAGATATGGGAGTTTGAAGTTAAGGAACGCTTGAGCAACCATCAAAATCTTCGCAAGTCTGATACTCGAAACCAATAACTACTATGGTCTAGGGGAAAAGTACACACACCATTGTAATCGGGCGAGCTTCTACTTTCAGATGCAACAGGAATTTCTCGAGTTCGTCAATCCGTTCGCGAGATATGGGAGTTTGAAGTGAAGGAACGCTTGAGCAACCATCAAAATTTTCGCAAGTCTGATATTCGAAATCAATAACTGCAATGGCCTAGGGGAAAAGTACACACACCATTGAAATCGGGCGAGATTCTACTTTCAGATGCAACTGGAATTTCTCGAGTTCGTCAATCCCTTCGCGAGATATGGGAGTTTGAAGTTAAGGAACGCTTGAGCAACCATCAAAATGTTCGCAAGTCTGATACTCGAAACCAATAACTACTATGGCCTAGGGGAAAAGTACACACACCATTGTTATCGGGTGGGTTTCTACTTTCAGATGCAACAGGAATTTCTCGAGTTCGTCAATCCGTTCGCTAGATATGGGAGTTTGAAGTTAAGGAACGCTTGAGCAACCATCAAAATCTTCGCAAGTCTGATACTCGAAACCAATAACTACTAAGGTCTAGGGGAAAAGTGCACACACCATTGTAATCGGGCGAGTTTCTACTTTCAGATGCAACAGGAATTTCTCGAGTTCGTGAATCCGTTCGCAAGGTATGGGAGTTTGAAGTTAAGGAACGCTTGAGCAACCATCAAAATTTTCGCAAGTCTGATACTCGAAACCAATAACTGCAATGGCCTAGGGGAAAAGTACACACACCATTGAAATCGGGCGAGATTCTACTTTCAGATGCAACTGGAATTTCTCGAGTTCGTCAATCCCTTCGCGAGATATGGGAGTTTGAAGTTAAGGAACGCTTGAGCAACCATCAAAATGTTCGCAAGTCTGATACTCGAAACCAATAACTACTATGGCCTAGGGGAAAAGTACACACACCATTGTTATCGGGTGGGTTTCTACTTTCAGATGCAACAGGAATTTCTCGAGTTCGTCAATCCGTTCGCGAGATATGGGAGTTTGAAGTTAAGGAACGCTTGAGCAACCATCAAAATTTTCGCAAGTCTGATACCCGAAACCAATAACTACTATGGCCTAGGGGAAAAGTACACACACCATTGTAATCGGGCGAGTTTCTACTTCCACTTCGACAGGAATTTCTCCAGTTCGTCAATCCGTTCGCGAGATATGGGAGTTTGAAGTTAAGGAATGGTTGAGCAACCATCAAAATTTTCGCAAGTCTGATACTCGAAACGAATAACTACTATGGCCTAGGGGAAAAGTACACACACCATTGTAATCGGGCGAATTTCTACTTTCAGATTCAACAGGAATTTCTCGAGTTCGTCAATCCGTTCGCGAGATATGGGAGTTTGAAGTTAAGGAATGGTTGAGAAACCACCAAAATTTTCGCTGATTTGATACTCGAAACCAATAACTGGAATGGCCTAGGGGAAAAATACACACACCATTGTAATCGGGCGAGTTTCTACTTTCAGATGCAACAGGAATTTCTCGAGTTCGTCAATCCGTTCGCGAGATACGGGAGTTTGAAGTTAAGGAACGCTTGAGCAACCATCAAAATTTTCGCAAGTCTGATACTCGAAATCAATAACTACTGTGGCCTATGGGAAAAGTACACACACGATTGTAATCGGGCGAGTTTCTCCTTTCAGATGCAACAGGAATTTCTCGAGTTCGTCAATCCGTTCGCAAGATATGGGAGTTTGAAGTTAAGGAACGCTTGAGCAACCATCAAAATTTTCGCAAGTCTGATACTCGAAACCAATAACTACTATTTCCTATGGCAAAATTACACAAACCGTTGTAATCGGGCGAGTTCCTGCTTTCAGATGCAAAAGGAATTTCTCGAGTTCGTCAATTCGTTCGCGAGATATGGGAGTTTGAAGTTAAGGAATGGTTGCGAAACCATCAAAATTTTCGCAAGTCTGATACCCGAAACCAATAACTGGAATGGCCTAGGGAAAAAGTACACATACCGTTGTAATCGGGCGAGTTTCTACTTTCAGATGCAACAGGAATTTCTCGAGATCGTCAATCCGTTCGCGAGATATGGGAGTTTGAAGTTAAGGAACGCTTGAGCAACCATCAAAATTTTCGCAAGTCTGATACTCGAAACGAATAACTACTATGGCCTAGGGGAAAAGTACACACACCATTGTAATCGGGCGAGTTTCTACTTTCAGATTCAACAGGAATTTCTCGAGTTCGTCAATCCGTTCGCGAGATATGGGAGTTTGAAGTTAAGGAATGGTTGAGAAACCACCAAAATTTTCGCTGATTTGATACTCGAAACCAACAACTGGAATGACCTAGGGGAAAAGTACACACCCCATTGTAATCGGGCGAGTTTCTACTTTCAGATGCAACAGGAATTTCTCGAGTTCGTCAATCCGTTCGCGAGATATGGGAGTTTGAAGTTAAGGAACGCTTGAGCAACCATCAAAATTTTCGCAAGTCTGATACTCGAAATCAATAACTACTGTGGCCTATGGGAAAAGTACACACACGATTGTAATCGGGCGAGTTTCTCCTTTCAGATGCAACAGGAATTTCTCGAGTTCGTCAATCCGTTCGCAAGATATGGGAGTTTGAAGTTAAGGAACGCTTGAGCAACCATCAAAGTTTTCGCAATTCTGATACTCGAAACCAATAACTACTATGGCCTAGGGGAAAAGTACACACACCATTGTTATCGGGTGGGTTTCTACTTTCAGATGCAACAGGAATTTCTCGAGTTCGTCAATCCGTTCGCGACATATGGGAGTTTGAAGTTAAGGAACGCTTGAGCAACCATAAAAATTTTTGCAAGTCTGATACCCGAAACCAGTAACTACTATGGCCTAGGGGAAAAGTACACACACCATTGTAATCGGGCGAGTTTCTCCTTTCAGATGCAACAGGAATTTCTCGAGTTCGTCAATCCGTTCGCGAGATATGGGAGTTTGAAGTTAAGGAACGCTTGAGCAACCATCAAAATTTTCGCAAGTCTGATACTCGAAACCAATAACTACTATGGCCTAGGGGAAAAGTACACACACCATTGTTATCGGGTGGGTTTCTACTTTCAGATGCAACAGGAATTTCTCGAGTTCGTCAATCCGTTCGCTAGATATGGGAGTTTGAAGTTAAGGAACGCTTGAGCAACCATCAAAATTTTCGCAAGTCTGATACTCGAAACCAATAACTACTATGGCCTAGGGGAAAAGTACACACACCATTGTTATCGGGTGGGTTTCTACTTTCAGATGCAACAGGAATTTCTCGAGTTCGTCAATCCGTTCGCTAGATATGGGAGTTTGAAGTTAAGGAACGCTTGAGCAACCATCAAAATTTTCGCAAGTCTGATACCCGAAACCAGTAACTACTATGGCCTAGGGGAAAAGTACACACACCATTGTAATCGGGCGAGTTTCTACTTTCAGATTCAACAGGAATTTCTCGAGTTCGTCAATCCGTTCGCGAGATATGGGAGTCTGAAGTTAAGGAATGGTTGAGAAACCATCAAAATTTTCGCTGATTTGATACTCCAAACCAATAACTGGAATGGCCTAGGGGAAAAGTACACACACCACTGTAATCCGGCGAGTTTCTACTTTCCGATGCAACAGGAATTTCTCGAGTTCGTCAATCCGTTCGCGAGATATGGGAGTTTGAAGTTAAGGAACGCTTGAGAAACCATCAAAATTTTCACAAGTCTGATACTCGAAACCAATAACTACTATGGCCTAGGGGAATAGTACACACACCATTGTTATCGTGTGTTTTTCTACTTTCAGATGCAACAGGAATTTCTCGAGTTCGTCAATCCGTTCGCGAGATATGGGAGTTTGAAGTTAAGGAACGCTTGAGCAACCATCAAAATTTTCGCAAGTCTGATACCCGAAACCAATAACTACTATGGCCTAGGGGAAAAGTACACACACCATTGTAATCGGACGAGTTTGTACTTTCAGCTTCGACAGGAATTTCCCGAGTTCGTCAATCCGTTCGCGAGATATGGGAGTTTGAAGTTAAGGAACGCTTGAGCAACCATCAAAATTTTCGCAAGTCTGATACCCGAAACCAATAACTACTATGGCCTAGGGGAAAAGTACACACACCATTGTAATCGGACGAGTTTGTACTTTCAGCTTCGACAGGAATTTCGCGAGTTCGTCAATCCATTCGCGAGATATGGGAGTTTGAAGTTAAGGAATGGTTGCGAATCCATCAAAATTTCCGCTGATTTGATACTTCAAACCAATAACTACTATGGCCTAGGGGAAAAGTACACACACCATTGTAATCGGGCGAGTTTCTACTTTCAGATTCAACAGGAATTTCTCGAGTTCGTCAATCCGTTCGCGAGATATGGGAGTTTGAAGTTAAGGAATGGTTGAGAAACCATCAAAATTTTCGCAAGTCTGATACTCGAAACCAATAACTGCTATGGCCTGGGGGAAAGTACACACACCATTGAAATCGGGCGAGATTCTACTTTCAGATGCAACTGGAATTTCTCGAGTTCGTCAATTCGTTCGCGAGATATGGGAGTTTGAAGTTAAGGAACGCTTGAGCAAACATCAAAATTTTCGCAAGTCTGATACTCGAAACCAACAACTGGAATGGCCTAGGGGAAAAGTACACTTACCGTTGAAATCGGGCGAGTTTCTGCTTTCAGATGCAATAGGAATTTCTCGAATTCGTCAATCCCGTCGCGAGATATGGGAGTTTGAAGTTAAGGAACGCTTGAGCAACCATCAAAATTTTCGCAAGTCTGATACTCGAAACCAATAACTACTATGGCCTAGGGGAAAAGTACACACACCATTGTTATCGCGTGGGTTTCTACTTTCAGATGCAACAGGAATTTCTCGAGTTCGTCAATCCGTTCGCTAGATATGGGAGTTTGAAGTTAAGGAACGCTTGAGCAACCATCAAAATTTTCGCAAGTCTGATACCCGAAACCAGTAACTACTATGGCCTAGGGGAAAAGTACACACACCATTGTTATCGGGCGAGTTTCTACTTTCAGATTCAACAGGAATTTCTCGAGTTCGTCAATCCGTTCGCGAGATATGGGAGTCTGAAGTTAAGGAATGGTTGAGAAACCATCAAAATTTTCGCTGATTTGATACTCGAAACCAATAACTGGAATGGCCTAGGGGAAAAGTACACACACCATTGTAATCCGGCGAGTTTCTACTTTCCGATGCAACAGGAATTTCTCGAGTTCGTCAATCCGTTCGCGAGATATGGGAGTTTAAAGTTAAGGAACGCTTGAGCAACCATCAAAATCTTCGCAAGTCTGACACTCGAAACCAATAACTACTAAGGTCTAGGGGAAAAGTGCACACACCATTGTAATCGGGCGAGTTTCTACCTTCAGATGCAACAGGAATTTCTCGAGTTCGTGAATCCGTTCGCAAGGTATGGGAGTTTGAAGTTAAGGAACGCTTGAGCAACCATCAAAATTTTCGCAAGTCTGATACTCGAAACCAATAACTGCAATGGCCTAGGGGAAAAGTACACACACCATTGAAATCGGGCGAGATTCTACTTTCAGATGCAACTGGAATTTCTCGAGTTCGTCAATCCCTTCGCGAGATATGGGAGTTTGAAGTTAAGGAACGCTTGAGCAACCATCAAAATGTTCGCAAGTCTGATACTCGAATCCAATAACTACTATGGCCTAGGGGAAAAGTACACACACCATTGTTATCGGGTGGGTTTCTACTTTCAGATGCAACAGGAATTTCTCGAGTTCGTCAATCCGTTCGCGAGATATGGGAGTTTGAAGTTAAGGAACGCTTGAGCAACCATCAAAATTTTCGCTAGTCTGATACCCGAAACCAATAACTACTATGGCCTAGGGGAAAAGTACACACACCATTGTAATCGGGCGAGTTTCTACTTTCAGCTTCGACAGGAATTTCTCGAGTTCGTCAATCCGTTCGCGAGATATGGGAGTTTGAAGTTAAGGAATGGTTGAGAAACCATCAAAATTTTCGCTGATTTGATACTCGAAACCAATAATTGGAATGGCCTAGGGGAAAAGTACACACACCGTTGTAATCCGGCGAGTTTCTACTTTCAGATGCAACAGGAATTTCTCGAGTTCGTCAATCCGTTTGCAAGATATGGGAGTTTGAAGTTAAGGAACGCTTGAGAAACCATCAAAATTTTCGCAAGTCTGATACTCGAAACCAATAACTACTATGGCCTAGGGGAATAGTACACACACCATTGTTATCGGGTGTTTTTCTACTTTCAGATGCAACAGGAATTTCTCGAGTTCGTCAATCCGTTCGCGAGATATGGGAGTTTGAAGTTAAGGAGCGCTTGAGCAACCATCAAAATTTTCGCAAATCTGATACCCGAAACCAATAACTACTATGGCCTAGGGGAAAAGTACACACACCATTGTAATCGGACGAGTTTGTACTTTCAGCTTCGACAGGAATTTCTCGAGTTCGTCAATCCGTTCGCGAGATATGGGAGTTTGAAGTTAAGGAACGCTTGAGCAACCATCAAAATTTTCGCAAGTCTGATACCCGAAACCAATAACTACTATGGCCTAGGGGAAAAGTACACACACCATTGTAATCGGACGAGTTTGTACTTTCAGCTTCGACAGGAATTTCTCGAGTTCGTGAATCCGTTCGCAAGGTATGGGAGTTTGAAGTTAAGGAACGCTTGAGCAACCATCAAAATTTTCGCAAGTCTGATACTCGAAACAAATAACTGCAATGGCCTAGGGGAAAAGTACACACACCATTGAAATCGGGCGAGATTCTACTTTCAGATGCAACAGGAATTTCTCGAGTTCGTCAATCCCTTCGCGAGATATGGGAGTTTGAAGTTAAGGAACGCTTGAGCAACCATCAAAATGTTCGCAAGTCTGATACTCGAAACCAATAACTACTATGGCCTAGGGGAAAAGTACACACACCATTGTTATCGGGCGAGTTTCTACTTTCAGCTTCGACAGGAATTTCTCGAGTTCGTCAATCCGTTCGCGAGATATGGGAGTTTGAAGTCAAGGAATGGTTGAGAAACCATCAAAATTTTCGCTGATTTGATACTCGAAACCAATAACTGCAATGGCCTAGGGGAAAAGTACACACACTGTTGTAATCCGGCGAGTTTCTACTTTCAGATGCAACAGGAATTTCTCGAGTTCGTCAATCCGTTCGCAAGATATGGGAGTTTGAAGTTAAGGAACGCTTGAGAAACCATCAAAATTTTCGCAAGTCTGATACTCGAAACCAATAACTACTATGGCCTAGGGGAATAGTACACACACCATTGTTATCGGGTGTTTTTCTACTTTCAGATGCAACAGGAATTTCTCGAGTTCGTCAATCCGTTCGCGAGATATGGGAGTTTGAAGTTAAGGAGCGCTTGAGCAACCATCAAAATTTTCGCAAATCTGATATCCGAAACCAATAACTACTATGGCCTAGGGGAAAAGTACACACACCATTGTAATCGGACGAGTTTGTACTTTCAGCTTCGACAGGAATTTCTCGAGTTCGTCAATCCGTTCGCGAGATATGGGAGTTTGAAGTTAAGGAACGCTTGAGCAACCATCAAAATTTTCGCGAGTCTGATACCCGAAACCAATAACTACTATGGCCTAGGGGAAAAGTACACACACCATTGTAATCGGACGAGTTTGTACTTTCAGCTTCGACAGGAATTTCTCGAGTTCGTGAATCCGTTCGCAAGGTATGGGAGTTTGAAGTTAAGGAACGCTTGAGCAACCATCAAAATTTTCGCAAGTCTGATACTCGAAACCAATAACTGCAATGGCCTAGGGGAAAAGTACACACACCATTGAAATCGGGCGAGATTCTACTTTCAGATGCAACTGGAATTTCTCGAGTTCGTCAATCCCTTCGCGAGATATGGGAGTTTGAAGTTAAGGAACGCTTGAGCAACCATCAAAATGTTCGCAAGTCTGATATTCGAAACCAATAACTACTATGGCCTAGGGGAAAAGTACACACACCATTGTTATCGGGTGGGTTTCTACTTTCAGATGCAACAGGAATTTCTCGAGTTCGTCAATCCGTTCGCGAGATATGGGAGTTTGAAGTTAAGGAACGCTTGAGCAACCATCAAAATTTTCGCTAGTCTGATACCCGAAACCAATAACTACTATGGCCTAGGGGAAAAGTACACACACCATTGTAATCGGGCGAGTTTCTACTTTCAGCTTCGACAGGAATTTCTCGAGTTCGTCAATCCGTTCGCGAGATATGGGAGTTTGAAGTTAAGGAATGGTTGAGAAACCATCAAAATTTTCGCTGATTTGATACTCGAAACCAATAATTGGAATGGCCTAGGGGAAAAGTACACACACCGTTGTAATCCGGCGAGTTTCTACTTTCAGATGCAACAGGAATTTCTCGAGTTCGTCAATCCGTTCGCAAGATATGGGAGTTTGAAGTTAAGGAACGCTTGAGAAACCATCAAAATTTTCGCAAGTCTGATACTCGAAACCAATAACTACTATGGCCTAGGGGAATAGTACACACACCATTGTTATCGGGTGTTTTTCTACTTTCAGATGCAACAGGAATTTCTCGAGTTCGTCAATCCGTTCGCGAGATATGGGAGTTTGAAGTTAAGGAGCGCTTGAGCAACCATCAAAATTTTCGCAAATCTGATACCCGAAACCAATAACTACTATGGCCTAGGGGAAAAGTACACACACCATTGTAATCGGACGAGTTTGTACTTTCAGCTTCGACAGGAATTTCTCGAGTTCGTCAATCCGTTCGCGAGATATGGGAGTTTGAAGTTAAGGAACGCTTGAGCAACCATCAAAATTTTCGCAAGTCTGATACCCGAAACCAATAACTACTATGGCCTAGGGGAAAAGTACACACACCATTGTAATCGGACGAGTTTGTACTTTCAGCTTCGACAGGAATTTCTCGAGTTCGTGAATCCGTTCGCAAGGTATGGGAGTTTGAAGTTAAGGAACGCTTGAGCAACTATCAAAATTTTCGCAAGTCTGATACTCGAAACAAATAACTGCAATGGCCTAGGGGAAAAGTACACACACCATTGAAATCGGGCGAGATTCTACTTTCAGATGCAACTGGAATTTCTCGAGTTCGTCAATCCCTTCGCGAGATATGGGAGTTTGAAGTTAAGGAACGCTTGAGCAACCATCAAAATGTTCGCAAGTCTGATACTCGAAACCAATAACTACTATGGCCTAGGGGAAAAGTACACACACCATTGCTATCGGGCGAGTTTCTACTTTCAGCTTCGACAGGAATTTCTCGAGTTCGTCAATCCGTTCGCGAGATATGGGAGTTTGAAGTTAAGGAATGGTTGAGAAACCATCAAAATTTTCGCTGATTTGATACTCGAAACCAATAACTGCAATGGCCTAGGGGAAAAGTACACACACTGTTGTAATCCGGCGAGTTTCTACTTTCAGATGCAACAGGAATTTCTCGAGTTCGTCAATCCGTTCGCAAGATATGGGAGTTTGAAGTTAAGGAACGCTTGAGAAACCATCAAAATTTTCGCAAGTCTGATACTCGAAACCAATAACTACTATGGCCTAGGGGAATAGTACACACACCATTGTTATCGGGTGTTTTTCTACTTTCAGATGCAACAGGAATTTCTCGAGTTCGTCAATCCGTTCGCGAGATATGGGAGTTTGAAGTTAAGGAGCGCTTGAGCAACCATCAAAATTTTCGCAAATCTGATATCCGAAACCAATAACTACTATGGCCTAGGGGAAAAGTACACACACCATTGTAATCGGACGAGTTTGTACTTTCAGCTTCGACAGGAATTTCTCGAGTTCGTCAATCCGTTCGCGAGATATGGGAGTTTCAAGTTAAGGAACGCATGAGCAACCATCAAAATTTTCGCAAGTCTGATACTCGAAACCAATAACTGCAATGGCCTAGGGGAAAAGTACACACACCATTGAAATCGGGCGAGATTCTACTTTCAGATGCAACTGGAATTTCTCGAGTTCGTCAATCCCTTCGCGAGATATGGGAGTTTGAAGTTAAGGAACGCTTGAGCAACCATCAAAATGTTCGCAAGTCTGATACTCGAAACCAATAACTACTATGGCCTAGGGGAAAAGTACACACACCATTGTTATCGGGTGGGTTTCTACTTTCAGATGCAACAGGAATTTCTCGAGTTCGTCAATCCGTTCGCGAGATATGGGAGTTTGAAGTTAAGGAACGCTTGAGCAACCATCAAAATTTTCGCTAGTCTGATACCCGAAACCAATAACTACTATGGCCTAGGGGAAAAGTACACACACCATTGTAATCGGGCGAGTTTCTACTTTCAGCTTCGACAGGAATTTCTCGAGTTCGTCAATCCGTTCGCGAGATATGGGAGTTTGAAGTTAAGGAATGGTTGAGAAACCATCAAAATTTTCGCTGATTTGATACTCGAAACCAATAATTGGAATGGCCTAGGGGAAAAGTACACACACCGTTGTAATCCGGCGAGTTTCTACTTTCAGATGCAACAGGAATTTCTCGAGTTCGTCAATCCGTTCGCAAGATATGGGAGTTTGAAGTTAAGGAACGCTTGAGAAACCATCAAAATTTTCGCAAGTCTGATACTCGAAACCAATAACTACTATGGCCTAGGGGAATAGTACACACACCATTGTTATCGGGTGTTTTTCTACTTTCAGATGCAACAGGAATTTCTCGAGTTCGTCAATCCGTTCGCGAGATATGGGAGTTTGAAGTTAAGGAGCGCTTGAGCAACCATCAATTTTTCGCAAATCTGATACCCGAAACCAATAACTACTATGGCCTAGGGGAAAAGTACACACACCATTGTAATCGGACGAGTTTGTACTTTCAGCTTCGACAGGAATTTCTCGAGTTCGTCAATCCGTTCGCGAGATATGGGAGTTTGAAGTTAAGGAACGCTTGAGCAACCATCAAAATTTTCGCAAGTCTGATACCCGAAACCAATAACTACTATGGCCTAGGGGAAAAGTACACACACCATTGTAATCGGACGAGTTTGTACTTTCAGCTTCGACAGGAATTTCTCGAGTTCGTCAATCCGTTCGCGAGATATGGGAGTTTGAAGTTAAGGAATGGTTGCGAAACCATCAAAATTTTCGCTGATTTGATACTTGAAACCAATAACTACTATGGCCTAGGGGAAAAGTACACACACCATTGTAATCGGGCGAGTTTCTACTTTCAGATTCAACAGGAATTTCTCGAGTTCGTCAATCCGTTCGCGAGATATGGGAGTTTGAAGTTAAGGATCGCTTGAGCAACCATCAAAATTTTCGCAAGTCTGATACTCGAAACCAATAACTACAAAGGTCTAGGGGAAAAGTGCACACACCATTGTAATCGGGTGGGTTTCTACTTTCAGATGCAACAGGAATATCTCCAGTTCGTCAATCCGTTCGCGAGATATGGGAGTTTGAAGTTAAGGAACGCTTGAGAAACCATCAAAATTTTCGCAAGTCTGATACTCGAAACCAATAACTGCTATGGCCTAGGGGAAAAGTACACACACCATTGAAATCGGGCGAGATTCTACTTTCAGGTGCAACTGGAATTTCTCGAGTTCGTCAATCCGTTCGCGAGATATGGGAGTTTGAAGTTAAGGAACGCTTGAGCAACCATCAAAATTTTCGCAAGTCTGATACTCGAAACCAATAACTACAAAGGTCTAGGGGAAAAGTGCACACACCATTGTAATCGGGTGGGTTTCTACTTTCAGATGCAACAGGAATATCTCCAGTTCGTCAATCCGTTCGCGAGATATGGGAGTTTTAAGTTAAGGAACGCTTGAGCAACCATCAAAATTTTCGCAAGTCTGATACCCGAAACCAATAACTACTATGGCCTAGGGGAAAAGTTCACACACCATTGTAATCGGACGAGTTTCTAATTTCAGCTTCGACAGGAATTTCTCGAGTTCGTCAATCCGTTCGCGAGATATGGGAGTTTGAAGTTAAGGAATGGTTGAGAAACCATCAAAATTTTCGCTGATTTGATACTCAAAACCAATAATTGGAATGGCCTAGGGGAAAAGTACACACACCGTTGTAATCCGGCGAGCTTCTACTTTCAGATGCAACAGGAATTTCTCGAGTTCGTCAATCCGTTCGCGAGATATGGGAGTTTGAAGTTAAGGAACGCTTGAGAAACCATCAAAATTTTCGCAAGTCTGATACCCGAAACCAGTAACTGGAATGGCCTAGGGAAAAAGTACCCATACCGTTGAAATCGGGCGAGTTTCTCCTTTCAGATGCAATTAGAATTACTCGAGTTCGTCAATCCGTTTGCGAGGTATGGGAGTTTGAAATTAAGGAATGGTTGAGGAACCATCAAAATTTTCGCTGGTCTGATACCCGAAACCAATAACTATAATGGCCTAGGGGAAAAGTACACACACCATTGTAATCGGGCGAGTTTCTACTTTCAGATGCAACAGGAATTTCTCGAGTTCGTCAAATCGTTCACGAGATATGGGAGTTTGAAGTTAAGGAATGGTTGAGAAACCATCAAAATTTTCGCAAGTCTGATACTCGAAACCAATAACTACTATGGCCTAGGGCAAAATTACACAAACCGTTGTAATCGGGCGAGTTTCTGCTTTCAGGTGCAATAGGAATTTCTCGAGTTCGTCAAATCGTTCGCGAGATATGGGAGTTTGAAGTAAAGGAATGGTTGAGAAACCATCAAAATTTTCGCAAGTCTGAGACCCGAAACCAATAACTGGAATGGCCTAGGGAAAAAGTACCCATACCGTTGTAATCGGGCGAGTTTCTACTTTCAGATGCAAAAAGAATTTCTCGAGTTCGTCAATCCCTTCGCGAGATATGGGAGTTTGAAGTTAAGGAACGCTTGAGCAACCAAAATTTTCGCAAGCCTGATACTCGAAACCAATAACTACTATGGCCTAGGGGAAAAGTACACACACCATTGTAATCGGGCGAGTTTCTACTTTCAGATGCAACTGGAATTTCTCGAGTTCGTCAATCCGTTCGCGAGATATGGGAGTTTGAAGTTAAGGAACGCTTGAGCAACCATCAAAATTTTCGCAAGTCTGATACTCGAAACCAATAACTACTATGGCCTAGGGGAAAAGTACACACACCATTGTAATCGGGCGAGTTTCTCCTTTCAGATGCAATAGGAATTTCTCGAGTTCGTCAATCCGTTCGCGAGATATGGGAATTTGAAGTTAAGGAACGCTTGAGCAACCATCAATATTTTCGCAAGTCTGATACCCGAAACCAATAACTGGAATGGCCTAGGGGAAAAGTACACACACCATTGTAATCGGGCGAGTTTCTACTTTCAGATGCAACAGGAATTTCTCGAGTTCGTGAATCCGTTCTCGAGATATGGGAGTTTGAAGTTAAGGAACGCTTGAGCAACCATCAAAATTTTCGCAAGTCTGATACTCGAAAGCAATAACTACTATGGCCTAGGGGAAAAGTACACACACTATTGTGATCGGGTGGGTTTCTGCTTTCAGATGCAACAGGAATTTCTCCAGTTCGTCAATCCGTTCGCGAGATATGGGAGTTTTAAGTTAAGGAACGCTTGAGCAACCATCAAAATTTTCGCAAGTCTGATACCCGAAACCAATAACTACTATGGCCTAGGGGAAAAGTTCACACACCATTGTAATCGGACGAGTTTCTACTTTCAGCTTCGACAGGAATTTCTCGAGTTCGTCAATCCGTTCGCGAGGTATGGGAGTTTGAAGTTAAGGAATGTTTGAGAAACCATCAAAATTTTCGCTGATTTGATACTCAAAACCAATAATTGGAATGGCCTAGGGGAAAAGTACACACACCGTTGTAATCCGGCGAGCTTCTACTTTCAGATGCAACAGGAATTTCTCGAGATCGTCAATCCGTTCGCGAGATATGGGAGTTTGAAGTTAAGGAACGCTTGAGAAACCATCAAAATTTACGCAAGTCTGATACTCGAAACCAATAACTACTATGGCCTAGGGCAAAATTACACAAACCGTTGTAATCGGGCGAGTTTCTACTTTCAGATGCAACAGGAATTTCTCGAGTTCGTCAATCCGTTCGCGAGATATGGGAGTTTGAAGTTAAGGAATGGTTGAGAAACCACCAAAATTTTCGCTGATTTGATACTCGACACCAACAACCGGAATGGCCTAGGGGAAAAATACACACACCATTGTAATCGGGCGGGTTTCAACTTACAGATGCAACAGGAATTTCTCGAGTTCGTCAATCCGTTTGCGAAATATGGGATTTAGAAGTTAAGGAACGCTTGAGCAACCATCAAAATTTTCGCAAGTCTGATACCCGAAACCAATAACTGGAATGGCCTAGGGAAAAAGTACCCATACCGTTGAAATCGGGCGAGTTTCTCCTTTCAGATACAATTGGAATTACTCGAGTTCGTCAATCCGTTTGCGAGGTATGGGAGTTTGAAATTAAGGAATGGTTGAGGAACCATCAAAATTTTCGCTGGTCTGATACCCGAAACCAATAACTATAATGGCCTAGGGGAAAAGTACACATACCATTGTAATCGGGCGAGTTTCTACTTTCAGATGCAACAGGAATTTCTCGAGTTCGTCAATCCGTTTGCGAGATATGGGAGTTAGAAGTTAAGGAACGCTTGATAAACCATCAAAATTTTCGCAAGTCTGATACTCGAAACCAATAACTACTATGGCCTAGGGCAAAATTACACAAACCGTTGTAATCGGGCGAGTTTCTGATTTCAGATGCAATAGGAATTTCTCGAGTTCGTGAAATCGTTCGCGAGATATGGGAGTTTGAAGTTAAGGAATGGTTGAGAAACCATCAAAATTTTCGCAAGTCTGATACCCGAAACCAATAACTGGAATGGCCTAGGGAAAAAGTACCCATACCGTTGAAATCGGGCGAGTTTCTCCTTTCAGATGCAATTGGAATTACTCGAGTTCGTCAATCCGTTTGCGAGATATGGGAGTTTGAAATTAAGGAATGGTTGAGGAATCAAAATTTTCGCTGATTTGATACTTGAAACCAATAACTGGAATGGCCTAGCGGAAAAATACACACACCATTGTAATCGGGCGAGTTTCTACTTTCAGATTCAACAGGAATTTCTCGAGTTCGTCAATCCTTTCGCGAGATATGGGAGTTTGAAGTTAAGGAATGGTTGAGAAACCATCAAAATTTTCGCTGATTTGATACTCGAAACCAATAACTGGAATGGCCTAGGGGAAAAGTACACACACCATTGTAATCCGGCGAGTTTCTACTTTCCGATGCAACAGGAATTTCTCGAGTTCGTCAATCCGTTCGCGAGATATGGGAGTTTGAAGTTAAGGAACGCTTGAGCAACCATCAAAATTTTCGCAAGTCTGATACTCGAAACCAATAACTGCAATGGCCTAGGGGAAAAGTACACACACCATTGAAATCGGGCGAGATTCTACTTTCAGATGCAATAGGAATTACTCGAGTTCGTCAATCCGTTCGCGAGATATGGGAGTTTGAAATTAAGGAATGGTTGAGGAATCATCAAAATTTTCGCAAGTCTGATACTCGAAACCAATAACTACTATGGCCTAGGGGAAAAGTACACACACCATTGTAATCGGGCGAGTTTCTACTTTCAGCTTCGACAGGAATTTCTCGAGTTCGTCAATCCGTTCGCGAGATATGGGAGTTTGAAGTTAAGGAATGGTTGAGAAACTATCAAAATTTTGGCTGATTTGATACTCGAAACCAATAATTGGAATGGCCTAGGGGAAAAGTACACACACCGTTGTAATCCGGCGAGTTTCTACTTTCAGATGCAACAGGAATTTCTCGAGTTCGACAATCCGTTCGCGAGATATGGGAGTTTGAAGTTAAGGAACGCTTGAGAAACCTTCAAAATTTTCGCAAGTCTGATACTCGAAACCAATAACTACTATGGCCTAGGGGAAAAGTACACACACCATTGTTATCGGGTGTTTTTCTACTTTCAGATGCAACAGGAATTTCTCGAGTTCGTCAATCCGTTCGCGAGATATGGGAGTTTGAAGTTAAGGAACGCTTGAGCAACCATCAAAATTTTCGCAAGTCTGATACTCGAAATCAATAACTACTATGGCCTATGGGAAAAGTACACACACCATTGTAATCGGGCGAGTTTCTACTTTCAGCTTCGACAGGAATTTCTCGAGTTCGTCAATCCGTTCGCGAGATATGGGAGTTTGAAGTTAAGGAATGGTTGAGAAACCATCAAAATTTTCGCTGATTTGATACTCGAAACCAATAATTGGAATGGCCTAGGGGAAAAGTACACACACCATTGTAATCCGGCGAGTTCCTACTTTCCGATGCAACAGGAATTTCTCGAGTTCGTCAATCCGTTCGCGAGATATGTGAGTTTGAAGTTAAGGAACGCTTGAGCAACCATCAAAATTTTCGCAAGTCTGATACTCGAAACCAATAACTACTAAGGTCTAGGGGAAAAGTACACACACCATTGTTATCGGGTGGGTTTCTACTTTCAGATGCAACAGGAATTTCTCGAGTTCGTCAATCCGTTCGCGAGATATGGGAGTTTGAAGTTAAGGAACGCTTGAGCAACCATCAAAATTTTCGCAAGTCTGATACCCGAAACCAATAACTAGTATGGCCTAGGGGGAAAGTACACACACCATTGTATTCGGGCGAGTTTCTACTTTCAGATTCAACAGGAATTTCTCGAGTTCGTCAATCCGTTCGCGAGATATGGGAGTTTGAAGTTAAGGAACGCTTGAGCAACCATCAAAATTTTCGCTGATTTGATACTCGAAACCAATAACTGGAATGGCCTAGGGGAAAAGTACACACACCATTGTAATCCGGCGAGTTTCTACTTTCCGATGCAACAGGAATTTCTCGAGTTCGTCAATCCGTTCGCGAGATATGTGAGTTTGAAGTTAAGGAACGCTTGAGCAACCATCAAAATTTTCGCAAGTCTGATACTCGAAACCAATAACTACTAAGGTCTAGGGGAAAAGTACACACACCATTGTTATCGGGTGGGTTTCTACTTTCAGATGCAACAGGAATTTCTCCAGTTCGTCAATCCGTCCGCGAGATATGGGAGTTTGAAGCTAAGGAACGCTTGAGCAACCATCAAATTTTTCGCAAGTCTGATACTCGAAACCAATAACTACAAAGGTCTAGGGGAAAAGTGCACACACCATTGTAATCGGGCGAGTTTCTACTTTCAGATGCAACAGGAATTTCTCGAGTTCGTGAATCCGTTCGCGAGATATGGGAGTTTGAAGTTAAGGAACACTTGAGCAACCATCAAAATTTTCGCAAGTCTGATACTCGAAAGCAATAACTACTATGGCCTAGGAGAAAAGTACACACACCATTGTTATCGGGTGGGTTTCTACTTTCAGATGCAACAGGAATTTCTCCAGTTCGTCAATCCGTTCGCGAGATATGGGAGTTTTAAGTTAAGGAACGCTTGAGCAACCATCAAAATTTTCGCAAGTCTGATACTCGAAACCAATAACTACTATGGCCTAGGGCAAAATTACACAAACCGTTGTAATCGGGCGAGTTTCTACTTTCAGATGCAACAGGAATTTCTCGAGTTCGTCAATCCGTTCGCGAGATATGGGAGTTTGAAGCTAAGGAACGCTTGAGCAACCATCAAATTTTTCGCAAGTCTGATACTCGAAACCAATAACTACAAAGGTCTAGGGGAAAAGTGCACACACCATTGTAATCGGGCGAGTTTCTACTTTCAGATGCAACTGGAATTTCTCGAGTTCGTCAATCCCTTCGCGAGATATGGGAGTTTGAAGTTAAGGAACGCTTGAGCAACCAAAATTTTCGCAAGTCTGATACTCGAAACCAATAACTACTATGGCCTAGGGGAAAAGTAAACACACCATTGTAATCGGGCGAGTTTCTACTTTCAGCTTCGACAGGAATTTCTCGAGTTCGTCAATCCGTTCGCGAGATATGGGAGTTTGAAGTGAAGGAATGGTTGAGAAACCATCAAAATTTTCGCAAGTCTGATACTCGAAACCAATAACTGCTATGGCCTAGGGGAAAAGTACACACACCATTGAAATCGGGCGAGATTCTACTTTCAGATGCAACTGGAATTTCTCGAGTTCGTCAATCCGTTCGCGAGATATGGGAGTTTGAAGTTAAGGAACGCTTGAGCAACCATCAAAATTTTCGCAAGTCTGATACTCGAAACCAATAACTACTATGGCCTAGGGGAAAAGTACACACACCATTGTAATCGGGCGAGTTTCTCCTTTCAGATGCAATAGGAATTTCTCAAGTTCGTCAATCCGTTCGCGAGATATGGGAATTTGAAGTTAAGGAACGCTTGAGCAACCATCAATATTTTCGCAAGTCTGATACCCGAAACCAATAACTGGAATGGCCTAGGGGAAAAGTACACACACCATTGTAATCGGGCGAGTTTCTACTTTCAGATGCAACAGGAATTTCTCGAGTTCGTGAATCCGTTCTCGAGATATGGGAGTTTGAAGTTAAGGAACGCTTGAGCAACCATCAAAATTTTCGCAAGTCTGATACTCGAAAGCAATAACTACTATGGCCTAGGGGAAAAGTACACACACTATTGTGATCGGGTGGGTTTCTGCTTTCAGATGCAACAGGAATTTCTCCAGTTCGTCAATCCGTTCGCGAGATATGGGAGTTTTAAGTTAAGGAACGCTTGAGCAACCATCAAAATTTTCGCAAGTCTGATACCCGAAACCAATAACTACTATGGCCTAGGGGAAAAGTTCACACACCATTGTAATCGGACGAGTTTCTACTTTCAGCTTCGACAGGAATTTCTCGAGTTCGTCAATCCGTTCGCGAGGTATGGGAGTTTGAAGTTAAGGAATGTTTGAGAAACCATCAAAATTTTCGCTGATTTGATTCTCAAAACCAATAATTGGAATGGCCTAGGGGAAAAGTACACACACCGTTGTAATCCGGCGAGCTTCTACTTTCAGATGCAACAGGAATTTCTCGAGATCGTCAATCCGTTCGCGAGATATGGGAGTTTGAAGTTAAGGAACGCTTGAGAAACCATCAAAATTTACGCAAGTCTGATACTCGAAACCAATAACTACTATGGCCTAGGGCAAAATTACACAAACCGTTGTAATCGGGCGAGTTTCTACTTTCAGATGCAACAGGAATTTCTCGAGTTCGTCAATCCGTTCGCGAGATATGGGAGTTTGAAGTTAAGGAACGCTTGAGAAACCTTCAAAATTTTCGCAAGTCTGATACTCGAAACCAATAACTACTATGGCCTAGGGGAAAAGTACACACACCATTGTTATCGGGTGTTTTTCTACTTTCAGATGCAACAGGAATTTCTCGAGTTCGTCAATCCGTTCGCGAGATATGGGAGTTTGAAGTTAAGGAACGCTTGAGCAACCATCAAAATTTTCGCAAGTCTGATACTCGAAACCAATAACTACTATGGCCTAGGGGAAAAGTACACACACCATTGTAATCGGGCGAGTTTCTCCTTTCAGATGCAATAGGAATTTCTCGAGTTCGTCAATCCGTTCGCGAGATATGGGAATTTGAAGTTAAGGAACGCTTGAGCAACCATCAATATTTTCGCAAGTCTGATACCCGAAACCAATAACTGGAATGGCCTAGGGGAAAAGTACACACACCATTGTAATCGGGCGAGTTTCTACTTTCAGATGCAACAGGAATTTCTCGAGTTCGTGAATCCGTTCTCGAGATATGGGAGTTTGAAGTTAAGGAACGCTTGAGCAACCATCAAAATTTTCGCAAGTCTGATACTCGAAAGCAATAACTACTATGGCCTAGGGGAAAAGTACACACACTATTGTGATCGGGTGGGTTTCTGCTTTCAGATGCAACAGGAATTTCTCCAGTTCGTCAATCCGTTCGCGAGATATGGGAGTTTTAAGTTAAGGAACGCTTGAGCAACCATCAAAATTTTCGCAAGTCTGATACCCGAAACCAATAACTACTATGGCCTAGGGGAAAAGTTCACACACCATTGTAATCGGACGAGTTTCTACTTTCAGCTTCGACAGGAATTTCTCGAGTTCGTCAATCCGTTCGCGAGGTATGGGAGTTTGAAGTTAAGGAATGGTTGAGAAACCACCAAAATTTTCGCTGATTTGATACTCGACACCAACAACCGGAATGGCCTAGGGGAAAAATACACACACCATTGTAATCGGGCGGGTTTCTACTTACAGATGCAACAGGAATTTCTCGAGTTCGTCAATCCGTTTGCGAAATATGGGATTTAGAAGTTAAGGAACGCTTGAGCAACCATCAAAATTTTCGCAAGTCTGATACCCGAAACAAATAACTGGAATGGCCTAGGGAAAAAGTACCCATACCGTTGAAATCGGGCGAGTTTCTCCTTTCAGATACAATTGGAATTACTCGAGTTCGTCAATCCGTTTGCGAGGTATGGGAGTTTGAAATTAAGGAATGGTTGAGGAACCATCAAAATTTTCGCTGGTCTGATACCCGAAACCAATAACTATAATGGCCTAGGGGAAAAGTACACATACCATTGTAATCGGGCGAGTTTCTACTTTCAGATGCAACAGGAATTTCTCGAGTTCGTCAATCCGTTTGCGAGATATGGGAGTTAGAAGTTAAGGAACGCTTGATAAACCATCAAAATTTTCGCAAGTCTGATACTCGAAACCAATAACTACTATGGCCTAGGGCAAAATTACACAAACCGTTGTAATCGGGCGAGTTTCTGATTTCAGATGCAATAGGAATTTCTCGAGTTCGTCAAATCGTTCGCGAGATATGGGAGTTTGAAGTTAAGGAATGGTTGAGAAACCATCAAAATTTTCGCAAGTCTGATACCCGAAACCAATAACTGGAATGGCCTAGGGAAAAAGTACCCATACCGTTGAAATCGGGCGAGTTTCTCCTTTCAGATGCAATTGGAATTACTCGAGTTCGTCAATCCGTTTGCGAGATATGGGAGTTTGAAATTAAGGAATGGTTGAGGAATCAAAATTTTCGCTGATTTGATACTTGAAACCAATAACTGGAATGGCCTAGCGGAAAGATACACACACCATTGTAATCGGGCGAGTTTCTACTTTCAGATTCAACAGGAATTTCTCGAGTTCGTCAATCCTTTCGCGAGATATGGGAGTTTGAAGTTAAGGAATGGTTGAGAAACCATCAAAATTTTCGCTGATTTGATACTCGAAACCAATAACTGGAATGGCCTAGGGGAAAAGTACACACACCATTGTAATCCGGCGAGTTTCTACTTTCCGATGCAACAGGAATTTCTCGAGTTCGTCAATCCGTTCGCGAGATATGGGAGTTTGAAGTTAAGGAACGCTTGAGCAACCATCAAAATTTTCGCAAGTCTGATACTCGAAACCAATAACTGCAATGGCCTAGGGGAAAAGTACACACACCATTGAAATCGGGCGAGATTCTACTTTCAGATGCAATAGGAATTACTCGAGTTCGTCAATCCGTTCGCGAGATATGGGAGTTTGAAATTAAGGAATGGTTGAGGAACCATCAAAATTTTCGCTGGTCTGATACCCGAAACGAATAACTATAATGGCCTAGGGGAAAAGTACACATACCATTGTAATCGGGCGAGTTTCTACTTTCAGATGCAACAGGAATTTCTCGAGTTCGTCAATCCGTTTGCGAGATATGGGAGTTAGAAGTTAAGGAACGCTTGATAAACCATCAAAATTTTCGCAAGTCTGATACTCGAAACCAATAACTACTATGGCCTAGGGCAAAATTATACAAACCGTTGTAATCGGGCGAGTTTCTGATTTCAGATGCAATAGGAATTTCTCGAGTTCGTCAAATCGTTCGCGAGATATGGGAGTTTGAAGTTAAGGAATGGTTGAGAAACCATCAAAATTTTCGCAAGTCTGATACCCGAAACCAATAACTGGAATGGCCTAGGGAAAAAGTACCCATACCGTTGAAATCGGGCGAGTTTCTCCTTTCAGATGCAATTGGAATTACTCGAGTTCGTCAATCCGTTTGCGAGATATGGGAGTTTGAAGTTAAGGAACGCTTGAGAAACCTTCAAAATTTTCGCAAGTCTGATACTCGAAACCAATAACTACTATGGCCTAGGGGAAAAGTACACACACCATTGTTATCGGGTGTTTTTCTACTTTCAGATGCAACAGGAATTTCTCGAGTTCGTCAATCCGTTCGCGAGATATGGGAGTTTGAAGTTAAGGAACGCTTGAGCAACCATCAAAATTTTCGCAAGTCTGATACTCGAAACCAATAACTACTATGGCCTAGGGGAAAAGTACACACACCATTGTAATCGGGCGAGTTTCTCCTTTCAGATGCAATAGGAATTTCTCGAGTTCGTGAATCCGTTCTCGAGATATGGGAGTTTGAAGTTAAGGAACGCTTGAGCAACCATCAAAATTTTCGCAAGTCTGATACTCGAAAGCAATAACTACTATGGCCTAGGGGAAAAGTACACACACTATTGTGATCGGGTGGGTTTCTGCTTTCAGATGCAACAGGAATTTCTCCAGTTCGTCAATCCGTTCGCGAGATATGGGAGTTTTAAGTTAAGGAACGCTTGAGCAACCATCAAAATTTTCGCAAGTCTGATACCCGAAACCAATAACTACTATGGCCTAGGGGAAAAGTTCACACACCATTGTAATCGGACGAGTTTCTACTTTCAGCTTCGACAGGAATTTCTCGAGTTCGTCAATCCGTTCGCGAGGTATGGGAGTTTGAAGTTAAGGAATGGTTGAGAAACCACCAAAATTTTCGCTGATTTGATACTCGACACCAACAACCGGAATGGCCTAGGGGAAAAATACACACACCATTGTAATCGGGCGGGTTTCTACTTACAGATGCAACAGGAATTTCTCGAGTTCGTCAATCCGTTTGCGAAATATGGGATTTAGAAGTTAAGGAACGCTTGAGCAACCATCAAAATTTTCGCAAGTCTGATACCCGAAACAAATAACTGGAATGGCCTAGGGAAAAAGTACCCATACCGTTGAAATCGGGCGAGTTTCTCCTTTCAGATACAATTGGAATTACTCGAGTTCGTCAATCCGTTTGCGAGGTATGGGAGTTTGAAATTAAGGAATGGTTGAGGAACCATCAAAATTTTCGCTGGTCTGATACCCGAAACCAATAACTATAATGGCCTAGGGGAAAAGTACACATACCATTGTAATCGGGCGAGTTTCTACTTTCAGATGCAACAGGAATTTCTCGAGTTCGTCAATCCGTTTGCGAGATATGGGAGTTAGAAGTTAAGGAACGCTTGATAAACCATCAAAATTTTCGCAAGTCTGATACTCGAAACCAATAACTACTATGGCCTAGGGCAAAATTACACAAACCGTTGTAATCGGGCGAGTTTCTGATTTCAGATGCAATAGGAATTTCTCGAGTTCGTCAAATCGTTCGCGAGATATGGGAGTTTGAAGTTAAGGAATGGTTGAGAAACCATCAAAATTTTCGCAAGTCTGATACCCGAAACCAATAACTGGAATGGCCTAGGGAAAAAGTACCCATACCGTTGAAATCGGGCGAGTTTCTCCTTTCAGATGCAATTGGAATTACTCGAGTTCGTCAATCCGTTTGCGAGATATGGGAGTTTGAAATTAAGGAATGGTTGAGGAATCAAAATTTTCGCTGATTTGATACTTGAAACCAATAACTGGAATGGCCTAGCGGAAAAATACACACACCATTGTAATCGGGCGAGTTTCTACTTTCAGATTCAACAGGAATTTCTCGAGTTCGTCAATCCTTTCGCGAGATATGGGAGTTTGAAGTTAAGGAATGGTTGAGAAACTTTCAAAATTTTCGCAAGTCTGATACTCGAAACCAATAACTGCAATGGCCTAGGGGAAAAGTACACACACCATTGAAATCGGGCGAGATTCTACTTTCAGATGCAATAGGAATTACTCGAGTTCGTCAATCCGTTCGCGAGATATGGGAGTTTGAAATTAAGGAATGGTTGAGGAATCATCAAAATTTTCGCAAGTCTGATACTCGAAACCAATAACTACTATGGCCTAGGGGAAAAGTACACACACCATTGTAATCGGGCGAGTTTCTACTTTCAGCTTCGACAGGAATTTCTCGAGATCGTCAATCCGTTCGCGAGATATGGGAGTTTGAAGTTAAGGAATGGTTGAGAAACTATCAAAGTTTTGGCTGATTTGATACTCGAAACCAATAATTGGAATGGCCTAGGGGAAAAGTACACACACCGTTGTAATCCGGCGAGTTTCTACTTTCAGATGCAACAGGAATTTCTCGAGTTCGACAATCCGTTCGCGAGATATGGGAGTTTGAAGTTAAGGAACGCTTGAGAAACTTTCAAAATTTTCGCAAGTCTGATACTCGAAACCAATAACTACTATGGCCTAGGGGAAAAGTACACACACCATTGTTATCGGGTGTTTTTCTACTTTCAGATGCAACAGGAATTTCTCGAGTTCGTCAATCCGTTCGCGAGATATGGGAGTTTGAAGTTAAGGAACGCTTGAGCAACCATCAAAATTTTCGCAAGTCTGATACTCGAAATCAATAACTACTATGGCCTATGGGAAAAGTACACACACCATTGTATTCGGGCGAGTTTCTACTTTCAGCTTCGACAGGAATTTCTCGAGTTCGTCAATCCGTTCGCGAGATATGGGAGTTTGAAGTTAAGGAACGCTTGAGCAACCATCAAAATTTTCGCAGATTTGATACTCGAAACCAATAACTGGAATGGCCTAGGGGAAAAGTACACACACCATTGTAATCCGGCGAGTTTCTACTTTCCGATGCAACAGGAATTTCTCGAGTTCGTCAATCCGTTCGCGAGATATGTGAGTTTGAAGTTAAGGAACGCTTGAGCAACCATCAAAATTTTCGCAAGTCTGATACTCGAAACCAATAACTACTAAGGTCTAGGGGAGAAGTACACACACCATTGTTATCGGGTGGGTTTCTACTTTCAGATGCAACAGGAATTTCTCCAGTTCGTCAATCCGTCCGCGAGATATGGGAGTTTGAAGCTAAGGAACGCTTGAGCAACCATCAAATTTTTCGCAAGTCTGATACTCGAAACCAATAACTACAAAGGTCTAGGGGAAAAGTGCACACACCATTGTAATCGGGCGAGTTTCTACTTTCAGATGCAACAGGAATTTCTCGAGTTCGTGAATCCGTTCGCGAGATATGGGAGTTTGAAGTTAAGGAACACTTGAGCAACCATCAAAATTTTCGCAAGTCTGATACTCGAAAGCAATAACTACTATGGCCTAGGAGAAAAGTACACACACCATTGTTATCGGGTGGGTTTCTACTTTCAGATGCAACAGGAATTTCTCCAGTTCGTCAATCCGTTCGCGAGATATGGGAGTTTTAAGTTAAGGAACGCTTGAGCAACCATCAAAATTTTCGCAAGTCTGATACTCGAAACCAATAACTACTATGGCCTAGGGCAAAATTACACAAACCGTTGTAATCGGGCGAGTTTCTACTTTCAGATGCAACAGGAATTTCTCTAGTTCGTCAATCCGTTCGCGAGATATGGGAGTTTGAAGTTAAGGAATGGTTGAGAAACCACCAAAATTTTCGCTGATTTGATACTCGACACCAATAACCGGAATGGCCTAGCGGAAAAGTACACACACCATTGTAATAGGGCGAGTTTCTACTTTCAGATGCAACAGGAATTTCTCGTGTTCGTCAATCCGTTCGCGAGATATGGGAGTTTGAAGTTTAGGAATGGTTGAGAAACCATCAAAATTTTCGCAAGTCTGATACCCGAAACCAATAACTGGAATGGCCTAGGGAAAAAGTACCCATACCGTTGAAATCGGGCGAGTTTCTCCTTTCAGATACAATTGGAATTACTCGAGTTCGTCAATCCGTTTGCGAGATATGGGAGATGAAATTAAGGAATGGTTGAGGAACCATCAAAATTTTCGCTGGTCTGATACTCGAAACCAATAACTATAGTGGCCTAGGGGAAAGTACACACACCATTGTAATCGGGCGAGTTTCTACTTTCAGATGCAACAGGAATTTCTCGAGTTCGTCAATCCGTTTGCGAGATATGGGAGTTAGAAGTTAAGGAACGCTGGGGCAACCATCAAAATTTTTGCAAGTCTGATACCCGAAACCAATAACTGGAATGGCCTAGGGAAAAAGTACCCATACCGTTGTAATCGGGCGAGTTTCTACTTTCAGATGCAATTGGAATTACTCGAGTTCGTCAATCCGTTTGCGAGATATGGGAGTTTGAAATTAAGGAATGGTTGAGGAATCAAAATTTTCGCTGATTTGATACTTGAAACCAATAACTGGAATGGCCTAGGGGAAAAATACACACACCATTGTAATCGGGCGAGTTTCTACTTTCAGATTCAACAGGAATTTCTCGAGTTCGTCAATCCGTTCGCGAGATATGGGAGTTTGAAGTTAAGGAATGGTTGAGCAACCATCAAAATTTTCGCAAGTCTGATACTCGAAACCAATAACTACTATGGCCTAGGGGAAAAGTACAAACACCATTGTAATCGGGCGAGTTTCTACTTTCAGCTTCGACAGGAATTTCTCGAGTTCGTCAATCCGTTCGCGAGATATGGGAGTTTGAAGTTAAGGAACGCTTGAGCAACCATCAAAATTTTCGCAAGTCTGATACTCGAAATCAATAACTACTATGGCCTATGGGAAAAGTACACACACCATTGTAATCGGGCGAGTTTCTACTTTCAGCTTCGACAGGAATTTCTCGAGTTCGTCAATCCGTTCGCGAGATATGGGAGTTTGAAGTTAAGGAATGGTTGAGAAACCATCAAAATTTTCGCTGATTTGATACTCGAAACCAATAATTGGAATGGCCTAGGGGAAAAGTACACACACCATTGTAATCCGGCGAGTTCCTACTTTCCGATGCAACAGGAATTTCTCGAATTCGTCAATCCCTTCGCGAGATATGTGAGTTTGAAGTTAAGGAACGCTTGAGCAACCATCAAAATTTTCGCAAGTCTGATACTCGAAACCAATAACTACTAAGGTCTAGGGGAAAAGTACACACACCATTGTTATCGGGTGGGTTTCTACTTTCAGATGCAACAGGAATTTCTCCAGTTCGTCAATCCGTTCGCGAGATATGGGAGTTTGAAGTTAAGGAACGCTTGAGAAACCATCAAAATTTTCGCAAGTCTGATACTCGAAACCAATAACTACTATGGCCTAGGGCAAAATTACACAAACCGTTGTAATCGGGCGAGTTTCTACTTTCAGATGCAACAGGAATTTCTCGAGTTCGTCAATCCGTTCGCGAGATATGGGAGTTTGAAGTTAAGGAATGGTTGAGAAACCACCAAAATTTTCGCTGATTTGATACTCGACACCAATAACCGGAATGGCCTAGGGGAAAAGTACACACACCATTGTAATCGGGCGAGTTTCTACTTTCAGATGCAACAGGAATTTCTCGTGTTCGTCAATCCGTTCGCGAGATATGGGAGTTTGAAGTTTAGGAATGGTTGAGAAACCATCAAAATTTTCGCAAGTCTGATACCCGAAACCAATAACTGGAATGGCCTAGGGAAAAAGTACCCATACCGTTGAAATCGGGCGAGTTTCTCCTTTCAGATGCAATTGGAATTACTCGAGTTCGTCAATCCGTTTTCGAGATATGGGAGTTTGAAATTAAGGAATGGTTGAGGAACAATCAAAATTTTCGCAGGTCTGATACTCGAAACCAATAACTATAGTGGCCTAGGGGAAAGTACACACACCATTGTAATCGGGCGAGTTTCTACTTTCAGATGCAACAGGAATTTCTCGAGTTCGTCAATCCGTTTGCGAGATATGGGAGTTAGAAGTTAAGGAACGCTTGATAAACCATCAAAATTTCCGCAAGTCTGATACTCGAAACCAATAACTACTATGGCCTAGGGCAAAATTACACAAACCGTTGTAATCGGGCGAGTTCCTGCTTTCAGATGCAATAGGAATTTCTCGAGTTCGTCAAATCGTTCGTGAGATATGGGAGTTTGAAGTTAAGGAATGGTTGAGAAACCATCAAAATTTTCGCAAGTCTGATACCCGAAACCAATAACTGGAACGGCCTAGGGAAAAAGTACCCATACCGTTGTAATCGGGCGAGTTTCTACTTTCAGATGCAACAGGAATTTCTCGAGTTCGTCAATCCGTTCGCGAGATATGGGAGTTCGAAGTTAAGGAATGGTTGAGAAACCATCAAAATTTTCGCTGATTTGATACTTGAAACCAATAACTGGAATGGCCTAGGGGAATAGTACACACACCATTGTAATCGGGCGAGTTTCTAGTTTCAGATTCAACCGGAATTTCTCGAGTTCGTCAATCCGTTCGCGAGATATGGGAGTTTGAAGTTAAGGAATGGTTGAGAAACCATCAAAATTTTCGCAAGTCTGATACCCGAAACCAATAACTGGAATGGCCTAGGGAAAAAGTACCCATACCGTTGAAATCGGGCGAGTTTCTCCTTTCAGATGCAATTGGAATTACTCGAGTTCGTCATTCCGTTTGCGAGATATGGGAGTTTGAAATTAAGGAATGGTTGAGGAACCATCAAAATTTTCGCTGATTTGATACTTGAAACCAATAACTGGAATGGCCTAGGGGAATAGTACACACACCATTGTAATCGGGCGAGTTTCTAGTTTCAGATTCAACCGGAATTTCTCGAGTTCGTCAATCCGTTCGCGAGATATGGGAGTTAGAAGTTAAGGAACGCTTGATAAACCATCAAAATTTTCGCAAGTCTGATACTCGAAACCAATAACTACTATGGCCTAGGGCAAAATTACACAAACCGTTGTAATCGGGCGAGTTCCTGCTTTCAGATGCAATAGGAATTTCTCGAGTTCGTCAAATCGTTCGCGAGATATGGGAGTTTGAAGTTAAGGAATGGTTGAGAAACCATCAAAATTTTCGCAAGTCTGATACTCGAAGCCAATAACTACTATGGTCTAGGGGAAGAGTACACACACCATTGTAATCGGGCGAGTTTCTACTTTCAGATGCAAAAGGAATTTCTCGAGTTCGTCAATCCGTTCGCGAGATATGGGAGTTTGAAGTTAAGGAATGGTTGAGAAACCATCAAAATTTTCGCTGATTTGATACTCGAAACCAATAACTTGAGTGGCCTAGGGGAAAAGTACACACACCATTGTAATCCGGCGAGTTTCTACTTTCCGATGCAACAGGAATTTCTCGAGTTCGTCAATCCGTTCGCGAGATATGGGAGTTTGAAGTTAAGGAACGCTTGAGCAACCATCAAAATTTTCGCAAGTCTGATACTCGAAACAAATAACTACTAAGGTCTAGGGGAAAAGTGCACACACCATTGTAATCGGGCGAGTTTCTACTTTCAGATGCAACAGGAATTTCTCAAGTTCGTGAATCCGTTCGCGAGATATGGGAGTTTGAAGTTGAGGAACGCTTGAGCAACCATCAAAATTTTCGCAAGTCTGATAGTCGAAACCAATAACTGCAATGGCCTAGGGGAAAAGTACACACACCATTGAAATCGGGCGAGTTTCTACTTTCAGATGCAACAGGAATTTCTCGAGTTCGTCAATCCGTTTGCGAGATATGGGAGTTAGAAGTTAAGGAACGCTTGATAAACCATCAAAATTTTCGCAAGTCTGATACTCGAAACCAATAACTACTATGGCCTAGGGCAAAATTACACAAACCGTTGTAATCGGGCGAGTTCCTGCTTTCAGATGCAATAGGAATTTCTCGAGTTCGTCAAATCGTTCGCGAGATATGGGAGTTTGAAGTTAAGGAATGGTTGAGAAACCATCAAAATTTTCGCAAGTCTGATACCCGAAACCAATAACTGGAATGGCCTAGGGGAAAAGTACACACACCATTGAAATCGGGCGAGATTCTACTTTCAGATGCATCTGGAATTTCTCGAGTTCGTCAATCCGTTCGCGAGATATGGGAGTTTGAAGTTAAGGAACGCTTGAGCAACCATTAAAATTTTCGCAAGTCTGATACCCGAAACCAATAACTACTATGACCTAGGGGAAAAGTACACACACCACTGTAATCGGCCGAGCTTCTACTTTCAGCTTCGACAGGAATTTCTCGAGTTCGTCAATCCGTTCGCGAGATATGGGAGTTTGAAGTTAAGGAATGGTTGAGAAACCATCAAAATTTTCGCTGATTTGAAACTTGAAACCAATAACTACTATGGCCTAGGGGAAAAGTACACACACCATTGTATTCGGGCGAGTTTCTACTTTCAGATTCAACAGGAATTTCTCGAGTTCGTCAATCCGTTCGCGAGATATGGGGGTCTGAAGTTAAGGAATGGTTGAGAAACCATCAAAATTTTCGCTGATTTGATACTCGAAACCAATAACTTGAGTGGCCTAGGGGAAAAGTACACACACCATTGTAATCCGGCGAGTTTCTACTTTCCGATGCAACAGGAATTTCTCGAGTTCGTCAATCCGTTCGCGAGATATGGGAGTTTGAAGTTAAGGAACGCTTGAGCAACCATCAAAATTTTCGCAAGTCTGATACTCGAAACAAATAACTACTAAGGTCTAGGGGAAAAGTGCACACACCATTGTAATCGGGCGAGTTTCTACTTTCAGATGCAACAGGAATTTCTCGAGTTCGTGAAACCGTTCGCGAGATATGGGAGTTTGAAGTTGAGGAACGCTTGAGCAACCATCAAAATTTTCGCAAGTCTGATAGTCGAAACCAATAACTGCAATGGCCTAGGGGAAAAGTACACACACCATTGAAATCGGGCGAGTTTCTACTTTCAGATGCAACAGGAATTTCTCGAGTTCGTCAATCCGTTTGCGAGATATGGGAGTTAGAAGTTAAGGAACGCTTGATAAACCATCAAAATTTTCGCAAGTCTGATACTCGAAACCAATAACTACTATGGCCTAGGGCAAAATTACACAAACCGTTGTAATCGGGCGAGTTCCTGTTTTCAGATGCAATAGGAATTTCTCGAGTTCGTCAAATCGTTCGCGAGATATGGGAGTTTGAAGTTAAGGAATGGTTGAGAAACCATCAAAATTTTCGCAAGTCTGATACCCGAAACCAATAACTGGAATGGCCTAGGGGAAAAGTACACACACCATTGAAATCGGGCGAGATTCTACTTTCAGATGCATCTGGAATTTCTCGAGTTCGTCAATCCGTTCGCGAGATATGGGAGTTTGAAGTTAAGGAACGCTTGAGCTACCATTAAAATTTTCGCAAGTCTGATACCCGAAACCAATAACTACTATGGCCTAGGGGAAAAGTACACACACCATTGTAATCGGGCGAGTTTCTACTTTCAGCTTCGACAGGAATTTCTCGAGTTCGTCAATCCGTTCGCGAGATATGGGAGTTTGAAGTTAAGGAATGGTTGAGAAACCATCAAAATTTTCGCTGATTTGAAACTTGAAACCAATAACTACTATGGCCTAGGGGAAAAGTACACACACCATTGTAATCGGGCGAGTTTCTACTTTCAGATTCAACAGGAATTTCTCGAGTTCGTCAATCCGTTCGCGAGATATGGGAGTTTGAAGTTAAGGAATGGTTGAGAAACCATCAAAATTTTCGCAAGTCTGATACTCGAAACCAATGACTGCTATGGCCTAGGGGAAAAGTACACACACCATTGAAATCGGGCGAGATTCTACTTTCAGATGCATCTGGAATTTCTCGAGTTCGTCAATCCGTTCGCGAGGTATGGGAGTTTGAAGTTAAAGAACGCTTGAGCAACCATCAAAATTTTCGCAAGTCTGATACTCGAAACCAATAACTACTATGGCCTAGGGGAAAAGTACACACACCATTGTAATCGGGCGAGTTTCTCATTTCAGATGCAACAGGAATTTCTCGAGTTCGTCAATCCGTTCGCGAGATATGGGAGTTTGAAGTTAAGGAACGCTTGAGCAACCATCAAAATTTTCGCAAGTCTGATACTCGAAACCAATAACTACTATGGCCTAGGGGAAAAGTACACACACCATTGTTATCGAGTGGGTTTCTACTTTCAGATGCAACAGGAATTTCTCGAGTTCGTCAATCCGTTCGCGAGATATGGGAGTTTGAAGTTAAGGAACGCTTGAGCAACCATCAAAATTTTCGCAAGTCTGATACTCGAAACCAATAACTACTATGGCCTAGGGGAAAAGTACACACACCATTGTTATCGAGTGGGTTTCTACTTTCAGATGCAACAGGAATTTCTCGAGTTCGTCAATCCGTTCGCGAGATATGGGAGTTTGAAGTTAAGGAACGCTTGAGCAACCATCAAAATTTTCGCAAGTCTGATACCCGAAACCAGTAACTACTATGGCCTAGGGGAAAAGTACACACACCATTGTATTCGGGCGAGTTTCTACTTTCAGATTCAACAGGAATTTCTCGAGTTCGTCAATCCGTTCGCGAGATATGGGAGTCTGAAGTTAAGGAATGGTTGAGAAACCATCAAAATTTTCGCTGATTTGATACTCGAAACCAATAACTGGAATGGCCTAGGGGAAAAGTACACACACCATTGAAATCGGGCGAGATTCTACTTTCAGATGCAACTGGAATTTCTCGACTTCGTCAATCCCTTCGCGAGATATGGGAGTTTGAAGTTAAGGAACGCTTGAGCAACCATCAAAATTTTCGCAAGTCTGATACTCGAAACCAATAACTACTAAGGTCTAGGGGAAAAGTACACACACCATTGAAATCGGGCGAGATTCTACTTTCAGATGCAACTGGAATTTCTCGAGTTCGTCAATCCGTTCGCGAGATATGGGAGTTTGAAGTTAAGGAACGCTTGAGAAACCATCAAAATTTTCGCAAGTCTGATACCCGAAACCAATAACTACTATGGCCTAGGGGAAAAGTACACACACCATTGAAATCGGACGAGTTTCTACTTTCAGCTTCGACAGGAATTTCTCGAGTTCGTCAATCCGTTCGCGAGATATGGTAGTTTGAAGTTAAGGAATGGTTGCGAAACCATCAAAATTTTCGCTGATTTGATACTTGAAACCAATAACAACTATGGCCTAGGGGAAAAGTACACACACCATTGTAATCGGGCGAGTTTCTACTTTCAGATGCAACAGGAATTTCTCGAGTTCGTCAATCCGTTCGCGAGATATGGGAGTTCGAAGTTAAGGAATGGTTGAGAAACCATCAAAACTTTCGCAAGTCTGATACTCGAAGCCAATAACTACTATGGTCTAGGGGAAGAGTACACACACCATTGTAATCGGGCGAGTTTCTACTTTCAGCTTCGACAGGAATTTCTCGAGTTCGTCAATCCGTTCGCGAGATATGGGAGTTTGAAGTTAAGGAATGGTTGAGAAACCATCAAAATTTTCGCTGATTTGATACTCGACACCAATAACCGGAATGGCCTAGGGGAAAAGTACACACACCATTGTAATCGGACGAGTTTCTACTTTCAGCTTCGACAGGAATTTCTCGAGTTCGTCAATCCGTTCGCGAGATATGGGAGTTTGAAGTTAAGGAATGGTTGAGAAACCATCAAAATTTTCGCTGATTTGATACTCGAAACCAACAATTGGAATGGCCTAGGGGAAAAGTACACACACCGTTGTAATCCGGCGAGCTTCTACTTTCAGATGCAACAGGAATTTCTCGAGTTCGTCAATCCGTTCGCGAGATATGGGAGTTTGAAGTTAAGGAATGGTTGAGAAACCATCAAAATTTTCGCTGATTTGAAACTTGAAACCAATAACTACTATGGCCTAGGGGAAAAGTACACACACCATTGTAATCGGGCGAGTTTCTACTTTCAGATGCATCTGGAATTTCTCGAGTTCGTTAATCCGTTCGCGAGATATGGGTGTTTGAAGTTAAGGAACGCTTGAGCAACCATCAAAATTTTCGCAAGTCTGACACTCGAAACCAATAACTACTATGGCCTAGGGGAAAAGTACACACACCATTGTAATCGGGCGAGTTTCTCCTTTCAAATGCAACAGGAATTTCTCGAGTTCGTCAATCCGTTCGCGAGATATGGGAGTCTGAAGTTAAGGAATGGTTGAGAAACCATCAAAATTTTCGCTGATTTGATACTCGAAACCAATAACTGGAATGGTCTAGGGGAAAAGTACACACACCATTGAAATCGGGCGAGATTCTACTTTCAGATGCAACTGGAATTTCTCGAGTTCGTCAATCCCTTCGCGAGATATGGGAGTTTGAAGTTAAGGAACGCTTGAGCAACCATCAAAATTTTCGCAAGTCTGATACTCGAAACCAATAACTACTAAGGTCTAGGGGAAAAGTACACACACCATTGAAATCGGGCGAGATTCTACTTTCAGATGCATCTGGAATTTCTCGAGTTCGTTAATCCGTTCGCGAGATATGGGAGTTTGAAGTTAAGGAACGCTTGAGCAACCATCAAATTTTTCGCAAGTCTGATACTCGAAACCAATAACTACAAAGGTCTAGGGGAAAAGTGCACACACCATTGTAATCGGGCGAGTTTCTACTTTCAGATGCAACAGGAATTTCTCGAGTTCGTGAATCCGTTCGCGAGATATGGGAGTTTGAAGTTAAGGAACACTTGAGCAACCATCAAAATTTTCGCAAGTCTGATACTCGAAACCAATAACTACTATGGCCTAGGGCAAAATTACACAAACCGTTGTAATCGGGCGAGTTTCTACTTTCAGATGCAACAGGAATTTCTCGAGTTCGTCAATCCGTTCGCGAGATATGGGAGTTTGAAGTTAAGGAATGGTTGAGAAACCACCAAAATTTTCGCTGATTTGATACTCGACACCAATAACCGGAATGGCCTAGGGGAAAAGTACACACACCATTGTAATCGGACGAGTTTCTACTTTCAGCTTCGACAGGAATTTCTCGAGTTCGTCAATCCGTTCGCGAGATATGGGAGTTTGAAGTTAAGGAATGGTTGAGAAACCATCAAAATTTTCGCTGATTTGATACTCGAAACCAACAATTGGAATGGCCTAGGGGAAAAGTACACACACCGTTGTAATCCGGCGAGCTTCTACTTTCAGATGCAACAGGAATTTCTCGAGTTCGTCAATCCGTTCGCGAGATATGGGAGTTTGAAGTTAAGGAACGCTTGAGAAACCATCAAAATTTTCGCAAGTCTGATACTCGAAACCAATAACTACTATGGCCTAGGGCAAAATTACACAAACCGTTGTAATCGGGCGAGTTTCTACTTTCAGATGCAACAGGTATTTCTCGAGTTCGTCAATCCGTTCGCGAGATATGGGAGTTTGAAGTTAAGGAACGCTTGAGCAACCATCAAAATTTTCGCAAGTCTGATACTCGAAACAAATAACTACTAAGGTCTAGGGGAAAAGTACACACACCATTGAAATCGGGCGAGATTCTACTTTCAGATGCATCTGGAATTTCTCGAGTTCGTTAATCCGTTCGCGAGATATGGGAGTTTGAAGTTAAGGAACGCTTGAGCAACCATCAAATTTTTCGCAAGTCTGATACTCGAAACCAATAACTACAAAGGTCTAGGGGAAAAGTGCACACACCATTGTAATCGGGCGAGTTTCTACTTTCAGATGCAACAGGAATTTCTCGAGTTCGTGAATCCGTTCGCGAGATATGGGAGTTTGAAGTTAAGGAACACTTGAGCAACCATCAAAATTTTCGCAAGTCTGATACTCGAAACCAATAACTACTATGGCCTAGGGCAAAATTACACAAACCGTTGTAATCGGGCGAGTTTCTACTTTCAGATGCAACAGGAATTTCTCGAGTTCGTCAATCCGTTCGCGAGATATGGGAGTTTGAAGTTAAGGAATGGTTGAGAAACCACCAAAATTTTCGCTGATTTGATACTCGACACCAATAACCGGAATGGCCTAGGGGAAAAGTACACACACCATTGTAATCGGACGAGTTTCTACTTTCAGCTTCGACAGGAATTTCTCGAGTTCGTCAATCCGTTCGCGAGATATGGGAGTTTGAAGTTAAGGAATGGTTGAGAAACCATCAAAATTTTCGCTGATTTGATACTCGAAACCAACAATTGGAATGGCCTAGGGGAAAAGTACACACACCGTTGTAATCCGGCGAGCTTCTACTTTCAGATGCAACAGGAATTTCTCGAGTTCGTCAATCCGTTCGCGAGATATGGGAGTTTGAAGTTAAGGAACGCTTGAGAAACCATCAAAATTTTCGCAAGTCTGATACTCGAAACCAATAACTACTATGGCCTAGGGCAAAATTACACAAACCGTTGTAATCGGGCGAGTTTCTACTTTCAGATGCAACAGGAATTTCTCGAGTTCGTCAATCCGTTCGCGAGATATGGGAGTTTGAAGTTAAGGAATGGTTGAGAAACCACCAAAATTTTCGCTGATTTGATACTCGACACCAATAACCGGAATGGCCTAGGGGAAAAGTACACACACCATTGTAATCGGGCGAGTTTCTACTTTCAGTTGCAACAGGAATTTCTCGTGTTCGTCAATCCGTTCGCGAGATATGGGAGTTTGAAGTTTAGGAATGGTTGAGAAACCATCAAAATTTTCGCAAGTCTGATACCCGAAACCAATAACTGGAATGGCCTAGGGAAAAAGTACCCATACCGTTGAAATCGGGCGAGTTTCTCCTTTCAGATGCAATTGGAATTACTCGAGTTCGTCAATCCGTTTGCGAGATATGGGAGTTTGAAATTAAGGAATGGTTGAGGAACCATCAAAATTTTCGCTGGTCTGATACTCGAAACCAATAACTATAGTGGCCTAGGGGAAAGTACACACACCATTGTAATCGGGCGAGTTTCTACTTTCAGATGCAACAGGAATTTCTCGAGTTCGTCAATCCGTTTGCGAGATATGGGAGTTAGAAGTTAAGGAACGCTTGGGCAACCATCAAAATTTTTGCAAGTCTGATACCCGAAACCAATAACTGGAATGGCCTAGGGAAAAAGTACCCATACCGTTGTAATCGGGCGAGTTTCTACATTCAGATGCAATTGGAATTACTCGAGTTCGTCAATCCGTTTGCGAGATATGGGAGTTTGAAATTAAGGAATGGTTGAGGAATCAAAATTTTCGCTGATTTGATACTTGAAACCAATAACTGGAATGGCCTAGGGGAAAAATACACACACCATTGTAATCGGGCGAGTTTCTACTTTCAGATTCAACAGGAATTTCTCGAGTTCGTCAATCCGTTCGCGAGATATGGGAGTTTGAAGTTAAGGAATGGTTGAGAAACCATCAAAATTTTCGCTGATTTGATACTCGAAACCAATAACTGGAATGGCCTAGGGGAAAAGTACACACACCATTGTAATCCGGCGAGTTTCTACTTTCCGATGCAACAGGAATTTCTCGAGTTCGTCAATCCGTTCGCGAGATATGGGAGTTTGAAGTTAAGGAACGCTTGAGCAACCATCAAAATTTTCGCAAGTCTGATACTCGAAACCAATAACTGCAATGGCCTAGGGGAAAAGTACACACACCATTGAAATCGGGCGAGATTCTATTTTCAGATGCAACTGGAATTTCTCGAGTTCGTCAAACCCTTCGCGAGATATGGGAGTTTTAAGTTAAGGAACGCTTGAGCAACCATCAAAATTTTCGCAAGTCTGATACTCGAAACCAATAACTACTATGGCCTAGGGGAAAAGTACACACACCATTGTAATCGGGCGAGTTTCTACTTTCAGCTTCGACAGGAATTTCTCGAGTTCGTCAATCCGTTCGCGAGATATGGGAGTTTGAAGTTAAGGAATGGTTGAGAAACTATCAAAATTTTGGCTGATTTGATACTCGCAACCAATAATTGGAATGGCCTAGGGGAAAAGTACACACACCGTTGTAATCCGGCGAGTTTCTACTTTCAGATGCAACAGGAATTTCTCGAGTTCGTCAGTCCGTTCGCGAGATATGGGAGTTTGAAGTTAAGGAACGCTTGAGAAACCTTCAAAATTTTCGCAAGTCTGATACTCGAAACCAATAACTACTATGGCCTAGGGGAAAAGTACACACACCATTGTTATCGGGTGTTATTCTACTTTCAGATGCAACAGGAATTTCTCGAGTTCGTCAATCCGTTCGCGAGATATGGGAGTTTGAAGTTAAGGAACGCTTGAGCAACCATCAAAATTTTCGCAATTCTGATACTCGAAATCAATAACTACTATGGCCTATGGGAAAAGTACACACACCATTGTAATCGGGCGAGTTTCTACTTTCAGCTTCGACAGGAATTTCTCGAGTTCGTCAATCCGTTCGCGAGATATGGGAGTTTGAAGTTAAGGAATGGTTGAGAAACCATCAAAATTTTCGCTGATTTGATACTCGAAACCAATAATTGGAATGGCCTAGGGGAAAAGTACACACACCATTGTAATCCGGCGAGTTCCTACTTTCCGATGCAACAGGAATTTCTCGAGTTCGTCAATCCGTTCGCGAGATATGTGAGTTTGAAGTTAAGGAACGCTTGAGCAACCATCAAAATTTTCGCAAGTCTGATACCCGAAACCAATAACTAGTATGGCCTAGGGGGAAAGTACACACACCATTGTATTCGGGCGAGTTTCTACTTTCAGATTCAACAGGAATTTCTCGAGTTCGTCTATCCGTTCGCGAGATATGGGAGTTTGAAGTTAAGGAACGCTTGAGCAACAATCAAAATTTTCGCTGATTTGATACTCGAAACCAATAACTGGAATGGCCTAGGGGAAAAGTACACACACCATTGTAATCCGGCGAGTTTCTACTTTCCGATGCAACTGGAATTTCTCGAGTTCGTCAATCCGTCCGCGAGATATGGGAGTTTGAAGCTAAGGAACGCTTGAGCAACCATCAAATTTTTCGCAAGTCTGATACTCGAAACCAATAACTACAAAGGTCTAGGGGAAAAGTGCACACACCATTGTAATCGGGCGAGTTTCTACTTTCAGATGCAACAGGAATTTCTCGAGTTCGTGAATCCGTTCGCGAGATATGGGAATTTGAAGTTAAGGAACACTTGAGCAACCATCAAAATTTTCGCAAGTCTGATACTCGAAAGCAATAACTACTATGGCCTAGGAGAAAAGTACACACACCATTGTTATCGGGTGGGTTTCTACTTTCAGATGCAACAGGAATTTCTCCAGTTCGTCAATCCGTTCGCGAGATATGGGAGTTTTAAGTTAAGGAACGCTTGAGCAACCATCAAAATTTTCGCAAGTCTGATACACGAAACCAATAACTACTATGACCTAGGGGAAAAGTTCACACACCATTGTAATCGGACGAGTTTCTACTTTCAGCTTCGACAGGAATTTCTCGAGTTCGTCAATCCGTTCGCGAGATATGGGAGTTTGAAGTTAAGGAATGGTTGAGAAACCATCAAAATTTTCGCAAGTCTGATACTCGAAACCAATAACTACTATGGCCTAGGGCAAAATTACACAAACCGTTGTAATCGGGCGAGTTTCTACTTTCAGATGCAACAGGAATTTCTCGAGTTCGTCAATCAGTTCGCGAGATATGGGAGTTTGAAGTTAAGGAATGGTTGAGAAACCACCAAAATTTTCGCTGATTTGATACTCGACACCAATAACCGGAATGGCCTAGGGGAAAAGTACACACACCATTGTAATCGGGCGAGTTTCTACTTTCAGATGCAACAGGAATTTCTCGTGTTCGTCAATCCGTTCGCGAGATATGGGAGTTTGAAGTTAAGGAACGCTTGAGAAACCATCAAAATTTTCGCAAGTCTGATACTCGAAACCAATAACTACTATGGCCTAGGGCAAAATTACACAAACCGTTGTAATCGGGCGAGTTTCTACTTTCAGATGCAACAGGAATTTCTCGAGTTCGTCAATCCGTTCGCGAGATATGGGAGTTTGAAGTTAAGGAATGGTTGAGAAACCACCAAAATTTTCGCTGATTTGATACTCGACACCAATAACCGGAATGGCCTAGGGGAAAAGTACACACACCATTGTAATCGGGCGAGTTTCTACTTTCAGATGCAACAGGAATTTCTCGAGTTCGTGAATCCGTTCGCGAGATATGGGAATTTGAAGTTAAGGAACACTTGAGCAACCATCAAAATTTTCGCAAGTCTGATACTCGAAAGCAATAACTACTATGGCCTAGGAGAAAAGTACACACACCATTGTTATCGGGTGGGTTTCTACTTTCAGATGCAACAGGAATTTCTCCAGTTCGTCAATCCGTTCGCGAGATATGGGAGTTTTAAGTTAAGGAACGCTTGAGCAACCATCAAAATTTTCGCAAGTCTGATACACGAAACCAATAACTACTATGACCTAGGGGAAAAGTTCACACACCATTGTAATCGGACGAGTTTCTACTTTCAGCTTCGACAGGAATTTCTCGAGTTCGTCAATCCGTTCGCGAGATATGGGAGTTTGAAGTTAAGGAATGGTTGAGAAACCATCAAAATTTTCGCAAGTCTGATACTCGAAACCAATAACTACTATGGCCTAGGGCAAAATTACACAAACCGTTGTAATCGGGCGAGTTTCTACTTTCAGATGCAACAGGAATTTCTCGAGTTCGTCAATCCGTTCGCGAGATATGGGAGTTTGAAGTTAAGGAACGCTTGAGCAACCATCAAAATTTTCGCTGATTTGATACTCGAAACCAATAACTGGAATGGCCTAGGGGAAAAGTACACACACCATTGTAATCCGGCGAGTTTCTACTTTCCGATGCAACTGGAATTTCTCGAGTTCGTCAATCCGTCCGCGAGATATGGGAGTTTGAAGCTAAGGAACGCTTGAGCAACCATCAAATTTTTCGCAAGTCTGATACTCGAAACCAATAACTACAAAGGTCTAGGGGAAAAGTGCACACACCATTGTAATCGGGCGAGTTTCTACTTTCAGATGCAACAGGAATTTCTCGAGTTCGTGAATCCGTTCGCGAGATATGGGAATTTGAAGTTAAGGAACACTTGAGCAACCATCAAAATTTTCGCAAGTCTGATACTCGAAAGCAATAACTACTATGGCCTAGGAGAAAAGTACACACACCATTGTTATCGGGTGGGTTTCTACTTTCAGATGCAACAGGAATTTCTCCAGTTCGTCAATCCGTTCGCGAGATATGGGAGTTTTAAGTTAAGGAACGCTTGAGCAACCATCAAAATTTTCGCAAGTCTGATACACGAAACCAATAACTACTATGACCTAGGGGAAAAGTTCACACACCATTGTAATCGGACGAGTTTCTACTTTCAGCTTCGACAGGAATTTCTCGAGTTCGTCAATCCGTTCGCGAGATATGGGAGTTTGAAGTTAAGGAATGGTTGAGAAACCATCAAAATTTTCGCAAGTCTGATACTCGAAACCAATAACTACTATGGCCTAGGGCAAAATTACACAAACCGTTGTAATCGGGCGAGCTTCTACTTTCAGATGCAACAGGAATTTCTCGAGTTCGTCAATCAGTTCGCGAGATATGGGAGTTTGAAGTTAAGGAATGGTTGAGAAACCACCAAAATTTTCGCTGATTTGATACTCGACACCAATAACCGGAATGGCCTAGGGGAAAAGTACACACACCATTGTAATCGGGCGAGTTTCTACTTTCAGATGCAACAGGAATTTCTCGTGTTCGTCAATCCGTTCGCGAGATATGGGAGTTTGAAGTTAAGGAACGCTTGAGAAACCATCAAAATTTTCGCAAGTCTGATACTCGAAACCAATAACTACTATGGCCTAGGGCAAAATTACACAAACCGTTGTAATCGGGCGAGTTTCTACTTTCAGATGCAACAGGAATTTCTCGAGTTCGTCAATCCGTTCGCGAGATATGGGAGTTTGAAGTTAAGGAATGGTTGAGAAACCAGCAAAATTTTCGCTGATTTGATACTCGACACCAATAACCGGAATGGCCTAGGGGAAAAGTACACACACCATTGTAATCGGGCGAGTTTCTACTTTCAGATGCAACAGGAATTTCTCGAGTTCGTGAATCCGTTCGCGAGATATGGGAATTTGAAGTTAAGGAACACTTGAGCAACCATCAAAATTTTCGCAAGTCTGATACTCGAAAGCAATAACTACTATGGCCTAGGAGAAAAGTACACACACCATTGTTATCGGGTGGGTTTCTACTTTCAGATGCAACAGGAATTTCTCCAGTTCGTCAATCCGTTCGCGAGATATGGGAGTTTTAAGTTAAGGAACGCTTGAGCAACCATCAAAATTTTCGCAAGTCTGATACACGAAACCAATAACTACTATGACCTAGGGGAAAAGTTCACACACCATTGTAATCGGACGAGTTTCTACTTTCAGCTTCGACAGGAATTTCTCGAGTTCGTCAATCCGTTCGCGAGATATGGGAGTTTGAAGTTAAGGAATGGTTGAGAAACCATCAAAATTTTCGCAAGTCTGATACTCGAAACCAATAACTACTATGGCCTAGGGCAAAATTACACAAACCGTTGTAATCGGGCGAGTTTCTACTTTCAGATGCAACAGGAATTTCTCGAGTTCGTGAATCCGTTCGCGAGATATGGGAATTTGAAGTTAAGGAACACTTGAGCAACCATCAAAATTTTCGCAAGTCTGATACTCGAAAGCAATAACTACTATGGCCTAGGAGAAAAGTACACACACCATTGTTATCGGGTGGGTTTCTACTTTCAGATGCAACAGGAATTTCTCCAGTTCGTCAATCCGTTCGCGAGATATGGGAGTTTTAAGTTAAGGAACGCTTGAGCAACCATCAAAATTTTCGCAAGTCTGATACACGAAACCAATAACTACTATGACCTAGGGGAAAAGTTCACACACCATTGTAATCGGACGAGTTTCTACTTTCAGCTTCGACAGGAATTTCTCGAGTTCGTCAATCCGTTCGCGAGATATGGGAGTTTGAAGTTAAGGAATGGTTGAGAAACCATCAAAATTTTCGCAAGTCTGATACTCGAAACCAATAACTACTATGGCCTAGGGCAAAATTACACAAACCGTTGTAATCGGGCGAGTTTCTACTTTCAGATGCAACAGGAATTTCTCGAGTTCGTCAATCCGTTCGCGAGATATGGGAGTTTGAAGTTAAGGAATGGTTGAGAAACCACCAAAATTTTCGCTGATTTGATACTCGACACCAATAACCGGAATGGCCTAGGGGAAAAGTACACACACCATTGTAATCGGGCGAGTTTCTACTTTCAGATGCAACAGGAATTTCTCGTGTTCGTCAATCCGTTCGCGAGATATGGGAGTTTGAAGTTAAGGAACGCTTGAGAAACCATCAAAATTTTCGCAAGTCTGATACTCGAAACCAATAACTACTATGGCCTAGGGCAAAATTACACAAACCGTTGTAATCGGGCGAGTTTCTACTTTCAGATGCAACAGGAATTTCTCGAGTTCGTCAATCCGTTCGCGAGATATGGGAGTTTGAAGTTAAGGAATGGTTGAGAAACCACCAAAATTTTCGCTGATTTGATACTCGACACCAATAACCGGAATGGCCTAGGGGAAAAGTACACACACCATTGTAATCGGGCGAGTTTCTACTTTCAGATGCAACAGGAATTTCTCGTGTTCGTCAATCCGTTCGCGAGATATGGGAGTTTGAAGTTTAGGAATGGTTGAGAAACCATCAAAATTTTCGCAAGTCTGATAGCCGAAACCAATAACTGGAATGGCCTAGGGAAAAAGTACCCATACCGTTGAAATCGGGCGAGTTTCTCCTTTCAGATGCAATTGGAATTACTCGAGTTCGTCAATCCGTTTGCGAGATATGGGAGTTTGAAATTAAGGAATGGTTGAGGAACCATCAAAATTTTCGCTGGTCTGATACTCGAAACCAATAACTATAGTGGCCTAGGGGAAAGTACACACACCATTGTAATCGGGCGAGTTTCTACTTTCAGATGCAACAGGAATTTCTCGAGTTCGTCAATCCGTTTGCGAGATATGGGAGTTAGAAGTTAAGGAACGCTTGGGCAACCATCAAAATTTTTGCAAGTCTGATACCCGAAACCAATAACTGGAATGGCCTAGGGAAAAAGTACCCATACCGTTGTAGTCGGGCGAGTTTCTATTTTCAGATGCAATTGGAATTACTCGAGTTCGTCAATCCGTTTGCGAGATATGGGAGTTTGAAATTAAGGAATGGTTGAGGAATCAAAATTTTCGCTGATTTGATACTTGAAACCAATAACTGGAATGGCCTAGGGGAAAAGTACACACACCATTGTAATCCGGCGAGTTTCTACTTTCCGATGCAACAGGAATTTCTCGAGTTCGTCAATCCGTTCGCGAGATATGGGAGTTTGAAGTTAAGGAACGCTTGAGCAACCATCAAAATTTTCGCAAGTCTGATACTCGAAACCAATAACTGCAATGGCCTAGGGGAAAAGTACACACACCATTGAAATCGGGCGAGATTCTACTTTCAGATGCAACTGGAATTTCTCGAGTTCGTCAAACCCTTCGCGAGATATGGGAGTTTTAAATTAAGGAACGCTTGAGCAACCATCAAAATTTTCGCAAGTCTGATACTCGAAACCAATAACTACTATGGCCTAGGGGAAAAGTACACACACCATTGTAATCGGGCGAGTTTCTACTTTCAGCTTCGACAGGAATTTCTCGAGTTCGTCAATCCGTTCGCGAGATATGGGAGTTTGAAGTTAAGGAACGCTTGAGAAACCTTCAAAATTTTCGCAAGTCTGATACTCGAAACCAATAACTACTATGGCCTAGGGGAAAAGTACACACACCATTGTTATCGGGTGTTTTTCTACTTTCAGATGCAACAGGAATTTCTCGAGTTCGTCAATCCGTTCGCGAGATATGGGAGTTTGAAGTTAAGGAACGCTTGAGCAACCATCAAAATTTTCGCAAGTCTGATACTCGAAATCAATAACTACTATGGCCTATGGGAAAAGTACACACACCATTGTAATCGGGCGAGTTTCTACTTTCAGCTTCGACAGGAATTTCTCGAGTTCGTCAATCCGTTCGCGAGATATGGGAGTTTGAAGTTAAGGAATGGTTGAGAAACCATCAAAATTTTCGCTGATTTGATACTCGAAACCAATAATTGGAATGGCCTAGGGGAAAAGTACACACACCATTGTAATCCGGCGAGTTCCTACTTTCCGATGCAACAGGAATTTCTCGAATTCGTCAATCCGTTCGCGAGATATGTGAGTTTGAAGTTAAGGAACGCTTGAGCAACCATCAAAATTTTCGCAAGTCTGATACTCGAAACCAATAACTACTAAGGTCTAGGGGAAAAGTACACACACCATTGTTATCGGGTGGGTTTCTACTTTCAGATGCAACAGGAATTTCTCGAGTTCGTCAATCCGTTCGCGAGATATGGGAGTTTGAAGTTAAGGAACGCTTGAGCAACCATCAAAATTTTCGCAAGTCTGATACTCGAAACCAATAACTACTATGGCCTAGGGGAAAAGTACACACACCATTGTAATCCGGCGAGTTTCTACTTTCCGATGCAACAGGAATTTCTCGAGTTCGTGAATCCGTTCGCGAGATATGGGAGTTTGAAGTTAAGGAACGCTTGATAAACCATCAAAATTTCCGCAAGTCTGATACTCGAAACCAATAACTACTATGGCCTAGGGCAAAATTACACAAACCGTTGTAATCGGGCGAGTTCCTGCTTTCAGATGCAATAGGAATTTCTCGAGTTCGTCAAATCGTTCGTCAGATATGGGAGTTTGAAGTTAAGGAATGGTTGAGAAACCATCAAAATTTTCGCAAGTCTGATACCCGAAACCAATAACTGGAACGGCCTAGGGAAAAAGTACCCATACCGTTGTAATCGGGCGAGTTTCTACTTTCAGATGCAACAGGAATTTCTCGAGTTCGTCAATCCGTTCGCGAGATATGGGAGTTCGAAGTTAAGGAATGGTTGAGAAACCATCAAAATTTTCGCAAGTCTGATACTCGAAGCCAATAACTACTATGGTCTAGGGGAAGAGTACACACACCATTGTAATCGGGCGAGTTTCTACTTTCAGATGCAAAAGGAATTTCTCGAGTTCGTCAATCCGTTCGCGAGATATGGGAGTTTGAAGTTAAGGAACGCTTGAACAACCATCAAAATTTTCGCAAGTCTGATACCCGAAACCAATAACTGGAATGGCCTAGGGAAAAAGTACCCATACCGTTGAAATCGGGCGAGTTTCTCCTTTCAGATGCAATTGGAATTACTCGAGTTCGTCATTCCGTTTGCGAGATATGGGAGTTTGAAATTAAGGAATGGTTGAGGAACCATCAAAATTTTCGCTGATTTGATACTTGAAACCAATAACTGGAATGGCCTAGGGGAATAGTACACACACCATTGTAATCCGGCGAGTTCCTACTATCCGATGCAACAGGAATTTCTCGAATTCGTCAATCCGTTCGCGAGATATGTGAGTTTGAAGTTAAGGAACGCTTGAGCATCCATCAAAATTTTCGCAAGTCTGATACTCGAAACCAATAACTACTAAGGTCTAGGGGAAAAGTACACACACCATTGTTATCGGGTGGGTTTCTACTTTCAGATGCAACAGGAATTTCTCGAGTTCGTCAATCCGTTCGCGAGATATGGGAGTTTGAAGTTAAGGAACGCTTGAGCAACCATCAAAATTTTCGCAAGTCTGATACTCGAAACCAATAACTACTATGGCCTAGGGGAAAAGTACACACACCATTGTAATCCGGCGAGTTTCTACTTTCCGATGCAACAGGAATTTCTCGAGTTCGTGAATCCGTTCGCGAGATATGGGAGTTTGAAGTTAAGGAACGCTTGATAAACCATCAAAATTTCCGCAAGTCTGATACTCGAAACCAATAACTACTATGGCCTAGGGCAAAATTACACAAACCGTTGTAATCGGGCGAGTTCCTGCTTTCAGATGCAATAGGAATTTCTCGAGTTCGTCAAATCGTTCGTCAGATATGGGAGTTTGAAGTTAAGGAATGGTTGAGAAACCATCAAAATTTTCGCAAGTCTGATACCCGAAACCAATAACTGGAACGGCCTAGGGAAAAAGTACCCATACCGTTGTAATCGGGCGAGTTTCTACTTTCAGATGCAACAGGAATTTCTCGAGTTCGTCAATCCGTTCGCGAGATATGGGAGTTCGAAGTTAAGGAATGGTTGAGAAACCATCAAAATTTTCGCAAGTCTGATACTCGAAGCCAATAACTACTATGGTCTAGGGGAAGAGTACACACACCATTGTAATCGGGCGAGTTTCTACTTTCAGATGCAAAAGGAATTTCTCGAGTTCGTCAATCCGTTCGCGAGATATGGGAGTTTGAAGTTAAGGAACGCTTGAACAACCATCAAAATTTTCGCAAGTCTGATACCCGAAACCAATAACTGGAATGGCCTAGGGAAAAAGTACCCATACCGTTGAAATCGGGCGAGTTTCTCCTTTCAGATGCAATTGGAATTACTCGAGTTCGTCATTCCGTTTGCGAGATATGGGAGTTTGAAATTAAGGAATGGTTGAGGAACCATCAAAATTTTCGCTGATTTGATACTTGAAACCAATAACTGGAATGGCCTAGGGGAATAGTACACACACCATTGTAATCGGGCGAGTTTCTAGTTTCAGATTCAACCGGAATTTCTCGAGTTCGTCAATCCGTTCGCGAGATATGGGAGTTTGAAGTTAAGGAATGGTTGAGAAACCATCAAAATTTTCGCTGATTTGATACTCGAAACCAATAACTGGAATGGCCTAGGGGAAAAGTGCACACACCATTGTAATCGGGCGAGTTTCTACTTTCAGATGCAACAGGAATTTCTCGAGTTCGTGAATCCGTTCGCGAGATATGGGAGTTTGAAGTTGAGGAACGCTTGAGCAACCATCAAAATTTTCGCAAGTCTGATACTCGAAACCAATAACTGCAATGGCCTAGGGGAAAAGTACACACACCATTGAAATCGGGCGAGTTTCTACTTTCAGATGCAACAGGAATTTCTCGAGTTCGTCAATCCGTTTGCGAGATATGGGAGTTAGAAGTTAAGGAACGCTTGATAAACCATCAAAATTTTCGCAAGTCTGATACTCGAAACCAATAACTACTATGGCCTAGGGCAAAATTACACAAACCGTTGTAATCGGGCGAGTTCCTGCTTTCAGATGCAATAGGAATTTCTCGAGTTCGTCAAATCGTTCGCGAGATATGGGAGTTTGAAGTTAAGGAATGGTTGAGAAACCATCAAAATTTTCGCAAGTCTGATACTCGAAGCCAATAACTACTATGGTCTAGGGGAAGAGTACACACATCATTGTAATCGGGCGAGTTTCTACTTTCAGATGCAAAAGGAATTTCTCGAGTTCGTCAATCCGTTCGCGAGATATGGGAGTTTGAAGTTAAGGAATGGTTGAGAAACCATCAAAATTTTCGTTGATTTGATACTCGAAACCAATAACTTGAGTGGCCTAGGGGAAAAGTACACACACCATTGTAATCCGGCGAGTTTCTACTTTCCGATGCAACAGGAATTTCTCGAGTTCGTCAAATCGTTCGCGAGATATGGGAGTTTGAAGTTAAGGAATGGTTGAGAAACCATCAAAATTTTCGCAAGTCTGATACCCGAAACCAATAACTGGAATGGCCTAGGGGAAAAGTACACACACCATTGAAATCGGGCGAGATTCTACTTTCAGATGCATCTGGAATTTCTCGAGTTCGTCAATCCGTTCGCGAGATATGGGAGTTTGAAGTTAAGGAACGCTTGAGCAACCATTAAAATTTTCGCAAGTCTGATACCCGAAACCAATAACTACTATGGCCTAGGGGAAAAGTACACACACCATTGTAATCGGCCGAGTTTCTACTTTCAGCTTCGACAGGAATTTCTCGAGTTCGTCAATCCGTTCGCGAGATATGGGAATTTGAAGTTAAGGAATGGTTGAGAAACCATCAAAATTTTCGCTGATTTGAAACTTGAAACCAATAACTACTATGGCCTAGGGGAAAAGTACACACACCATTGTAATCGGGCGAGTTTCTACTTTCAGATTCAACAGGAATTTCTCGAGTTCGTCAATCCGTTCGCGAGATATGGGAGTTTGAAGTTAAGGAATGGTTGAGAAACCATCAAAATTTTCGCAAGTCTGATACTCGAAACCAATGACTGCTATGGCCTAGGGGAAAAGTACACACACCATTGAAATCGGGCGAGATTCTACTTTCAGATGCATCTGGAATTTCTCGAGTTCGTCAATCCGTTCGCGAGGTATGGGAGTTTGAAGTTAAGGAACGCTTGAGCAACCATCAAAATTTTCGCAAGTCTGATACTCGAAACCAATAACTACTATGGCCTAGGGGAAAAGTACACACACCATTGTAATCGGGCGAGTTTCTCATTTCAGATGCAACAGGAATTTCTCGAGTTCGTCAATCCGTTCGCGAGATATGGGAGTTTGAAGTTAAGGAACGCTTGAGCAACCATCAAAATTTTCGCAAGTCTGATACTCGAAACCAATAACTACTATGGCCTAGGGGAAAAGTACACACACCATTGTTATCGAGTGGGTTTCTACTTTCAGATGCAACAGGAATTTCTCGAGTTCGTCAATCCGTTCGCGAGATATGGGAGTTTGAAGTTAAGGAACGCTTGAGCAACCATCAAAATTTTCGCAAGTCTGATACCCGAAACCAGTAACTACTATGGCCTAGGGGAAAAGTACACACACCATTGTATTCGGGCGAGTTTCTACTTTCAGATTCAACAGGAATTTCTCGAGTTCGTCAATCCGTTCGCGAGATATGGGAGTCTGAAGTTAAGGAATGGTTGAGAAACCATCAAAATTTTCGCTGATTTGATACTCGAAACCAATAACTGGAATGGCCTAGGGGAAAAGTACACACACCATTGAAATCGGGCGAGATTCTACTTTCAGATGCAACTGGAATTTCTCGAGTTCGTCAATCCCTTCGCGAGATATGGGAGTTTGAAGTTAAGGAACGCTTGAGCAACCATCAAAATTTTCGCAAGTCTGATACTCGAAACCAATAACTACTAAGGTCTAGGGGAAAAGTACACACACCATTGAAATCGGGCGAGATTCTACTTTCAGATGCAACTGGAATTTCTCGAGTTCGTCAATCCGTTCGCGAGATATGGGAGTTTGAAGTTAAGGAACGCTTGAGAAACCATCAAAATTTTCGCAAGTCTGATACCCGAAACCAATAACTACAATGGCCTAGGGGAAAAGTACACACACCATTGAAATCGGACGAGTTTCTACTTTCAGCTTCGACAGGAATTTCTCGAGTTCGTCAATCCGTTCGCGAGCTATGGGAGTTTGAAGTTAAGGAATGGTTGCGAAACCATCAAAATTTTCGCTGATTTGATACTTGAAACCAATAACAACTATGGCCTAGGGGAAAAGTACACACACCATTGTAATCGGGCGAGTTTCTACTTTCAGATGCAACAGGAATTTCTCGAGTTCGTCAATCCGTTCGCGAGATATGGGAGTTCGAAGTTAAGGAATGGTTGAGAAACCATCAAAACTTTCGCAAGTCTGATACTCGAAGCCAATAACTACTATGGTCTAGGGGAAGAGTACACACACCATTGTAATCGGGCGAGTTTCTACTTTCAGATGCAAAAGGAATTTCTCGAGTTCGTCAATCCGTTCGCGAGATATGGGAGTTTGAAGTTAAGGAACGCTTGAGCAACCATTAAAATTTTCGCAAGTCTGATACCGAAACCAATAACTACTATGGCCTAGGGGAAAAGTACACACACCATTGTAATCGGGCGAGTTTCTACTTTCAGCTTCGACAGGAATTTCTCGAGTTCGTGAATCCGTTGGCGAGATATGGGAGTTTGAAGTTGAGGAACGCTTGAGCAACCATCAAAATTTTCGCAAGTCTGATAGTCGAAACCAATAACTGCAATGGCCTAGGGGAAAAGTACACACACCATTGTAATCGGGCGAGTTTCTACTTTCAGCTTCGACAGGAATTTCTCGAGTTCGTCAATCCGTTCGCGAGATATGGGAGTTCGAAGTTAAGGAATGGTTGAGAAACCATCAAAATTTTCGCTGATTTGAAACTTGAAACCAATAACTACTATGGCCTAGGGGAAAAGTACACACACCATTGTAATCGGGCGAGTTTCTACTTTCACATGCATCTCGAATTTCTCGAGTTCGTTAATCCGTTCGCGAGATATGGGTGTTTGAAGTTAAGGAACGCTTGAGCAACCATCAAAATTTTCGCAAGTCTGATACTCGAAACCAATAACTACTATGGCCTAGGGGAAAAGTACACACACCATTGTAATCGGGCGAGTTTCTCCTTTCAGATGCAACAGGAATTTCTCGAGTTCGTCAATCCGTTCGCGAGATATGGGAGTCTGAAGTTAAGGAATGGTTGAGAAACCATCAAAATTTTCGCTGATTTGATACTCGAAACCAATAACTGGAATGGCCTAGGGGAAAAGTACACACACCATTGAAATCGGGCGAGATTCTACTTTCAGATGCAACTGGAATTTCCCGAGTTCGTCAATCCCTTCGCGAGATATGGGAGTTTGAAGTTAAGGAACGCTTGAGCAACCATCAAAATTTTCGCAAGTCTGATACTCGAAACCAATAACTACTAAGGTCTAGGGGAAAAGTACACACACCATTGAAATCGGGCGAGATTCTACTTTCAGATGCAACTGGAATTTCCCGAGTTCGTCAATCCCTTCGCGAGATATGGGAGTTTGAAGTTAAGGAACGCTTGAGCAACCATCAAAATTTTCGCAAGTCTGATACTCGAAACCAATAACTACTAAGGTCTAGGGGAAAAGTACACACACCATTGAAATCGGGCGAGATTCTACTTTCAGATGCAACAGGAATTTCTCGAGTTCGTGAATCCGTTCGCGAGATATGGGAGTTTGAAGTTAAGGAACACTTGAGCAACCATCAAAATTTTCGCTGGTCTGATACTCGAAACCAATAACTATAGTGGCCTAGGGGAAAGTACACACACCATTGTAATCGGGCGAGTTTCTACTTTCAGATGCAACAGGAATTTCTCGAGTTCGTCAATCCGTTTGCGAGATATGGGAGTTAGAAGTTAAGGAACGCTTGGGCAACCATCAAAATTTTTGCAAGTCTGATACCCGAAACCAATAACTGGAATGGCCTAGGGAAAAAGTACCCATACCGTTGTAATCGGGCGAGTTTCTACTTTCAGATGCAATTGGAATTACTCGAGTTCGTCAATCCGTTTGCGAGATATGGGAGTTTGAAGTTAAGGAATGGTTGAGAAACCATCAAAATTTTCGCTGATTTGATACTCGAAACCAATAACTGGAATGGCCTAGGGGAAAAGTACACACGCCATTGTAATCCGGCGAGTTTCTACTTTCAGATTCAACAGGAATTTCTCGAGTTCGTCAATCCGTTCGCGAGATATGGGAGTTTGAAGTTAAGGAATGGTTGAGAAACCATCAAAATTTTCGCTGATTTGATACTCGAAACCAATAACTGGAATGGCCTAGGGGAAAAGTACACACACCATTGTAATCCGGCGAGTTTCTACTTTCCGATGCAACAGGAATTTCTCGAGGTCGTCAATCCGTTCGCGAGATATGGGAGTTTGAAGTTAAGGAACGCTTGAGCAACCATCAAAATTTTCGCAAGTCTGATACTCGAAACCAATAACTGCAATGGCCTAGGGGAAAAGTACACACACCATTGAAATCGGGCGAGATTCTACTTTCAGATGCAACAGGAATTTCTCGAGTTCGTCAATCCGTTCGCGAGATATGGGAGTTTGAAGTTAAGGAACGCTTGAGCAACCATCAAAATTTTCGCAAGTCTGATACTCGAAATCAATAACTACTATGGCCTATGGGAAAAGTACACACACCATTGTAATCGGGCGAGTTTCTACTTTCAGCTTCGACAGGAATTTCTCGAGTTCGTCAATCCGTTCGCGAGATATGGGAGTTTGAAGTTAAGGAATGGTTGAGAAACCATCAAAATTTTCGCTGATTTGATACTCGAAACCAATAATTGGAATGGCCTAGGGGAAAAGTACACACACCATTGTAATCGGGCGAGTTTCTACTTTCAGATGCAACAGGAATTTCTCGTGTTCGTCAATCCGTTCGCGTATATGGGAGTTTGAAGTTTAGGAATGGTTGAGAAACCATCAAAATTTTCGCAAGTCTGATACCCGAAACCAATAACTGGAATGGCCTAGGGAAAAAGTACCCATACCGTTGAAATCGGGCGAGTTTCTCCTTTCAGATGCAATTGGAATTACTCAAGTTCGTCAATCCGTTTGCGAGATATGGGAGTTTGAAATTAAGGAATGGTTGAGGAACCATCAAAATTTTCGCTGGTCTGATACTCGAAACCAATAACTATAGTGGCCTAGGGGAAAGTACACACACCATTGTAATCGGGCGAGTTTCTACTTTCAGCTTCGACAGGAATTTCTAGAGTTCGTCAATCCGTTCGCGAGATATGGGAGTTTGAAGTTAAGGAATGGTTGAGAAACTATCAAAATTTTGGCTGATTTGATACTCGAAACCAATAATTGGAATGGCCTAGGGGAAAAGTACACACACCATTGTAATCGGGCGAGATTCTACTTTCAGATGCAACAGGAATTTCTCGAGTTCGTCAATCCGTTTGCGAGATATGGGAGTTAGAAGTTAAGGAATGGTTGAGAAACCATCAAAATTTTCGCTGATTTGATACTCGAAACCAATAACTGGAATGGCCTAGGGGAAAAGTACACACACCATTGTAATCGGGCGAGATTCTACTTTCAGATGCAACAGGAATTTCTCGAGTTCGTCAATCCGTTTGCGAGATATGGGAGTTAGAAGTTAAGGAACGCTTGGGCAACCATCAAAATTTTTGCAAGTCTGATACCCGAAACCAATAACTGGAATGGCCTAGGGAAAAAGTACCCATACCGTTGTAATCGGGCGAGTTTCTACTTTCAGATGCAATTGGAATTACTCGAGTTCGTCAATCCGTTTGCGAGATATGGGAGTTTGAAATTAAGGAATGGTTGAGGAATCAAAATTTTCGCTGATTTGATACTTGAAACCAATAACTGGAATGGCCTAGGGGAAAAATACACACACCATTGTAATCGGGCGAGTTTCTACTTTCAGATTCAACAGGAATTTCTCGAGTTCGTCAATCCGTTGGCGAGATATGGGAGTTTGAAGTTAAGGAATGGTTGAGAAACCATCAAAATTTTCGCTGATTTGATACTCGAAACCAATAACTGGAATGGCCTAGGGGAAAAGTACACACACCATTGTAATCCGGCGAGTTTCTACTTTCCGATGCAACAGGAATTTCTCGAGTTCGTCAATCCGTTCGCGAGATATGGGAGTTTGAAGTTAAGGAATGGTTGAGAAACCATCAAAATTTTGGCTGATTTGATACTCGAAACCAATAATTGGAATGGCCTAGGGGAAAAGTACACACACCGTTGTAATCCGGCGAGTTTCTACTTTCAGATGCAACAGGAATTTCTCGAGTTCGTCAATCCGTTCGCGAGATATGGGAGTTTGAAGTTAAGGAACGCTTGAGAAACTTTCAAAATTTTCGCAAGTCTGATACTCGAAACCAATAACTACTATGGCCTAGGGGAAAAGTACACACACCTTTGTTATCGGGTGTTTTTCTACTTTCAGATGCAACAGGAATTTCTCGAGTTCGTCAATCCGTTCGCGAGATATGGGAGTTTGAAGTTAAGGAACGCTTGAGCAACCATCAAAATTTTCGCAAGTCTGATACTCGAAATCAATAACTACTATGGCCTATGGGAAAAGTACACACACCATTGTAATCGGGCGAGTTTCTACTTTCAGCTTCGACAGGAATTTCTCGAGTTCGTCAATCCGTTCGCGAGATATGGGAGTTTGAAGTTAAGGAATGGTTGAGAAACCATCAAAATTTTCGCTGATTTGATACTCGAAACCAATAATTGGAATGGCCTAGGGGAAAAGTACACACACCATTGTAATCCGGCGAGTTCGTACTTTCCGATGCAACAGGAATTTCTCGAGTTCGTCAATCCGTTCGCGAGATATGTGAGTTTGAAGTTAAGGAACGCTTGAGCAACCATCAAAATATTCGCAAGTCTGATACTCGAAACCAATAACTACTAAGGTCTAGGGGAAAAGTACACACACCATTGTTATCGGGTGGGTTTCTACTTTCAGATGCAACAGGAATTTCTCGAGTTCGTCAATCCGTTCGCGAGATATGGGAGTTTGAAGTTAAGGAACGCTTGAGCAACCATCAAAATTTTCGCAAGTCTGATACCCGAAACCAATAACTAGTATGGCCTAGGGGGAAAGTACACACACCATTGTATTCGGGCGAGTTTCTACTTTCAGATTCAACAGGAATTTCTCGAGTTCGTCAATCCGTTCGCGAGATATGGGAGTTTGAAGTTAAGGAACGCTTGAGCAACCATCAAAATTTTCGCTGATTTGATACTCGAAACCAATAACTGGAATGGCCTAGGGGAAAAGTACACACACCATTGTAATCCGGCGAGTTTCTACTTTCCGATGCAACAGGAATTTCTCGAGTTCGTCAATCCGTCCGCGAGATATGGGAGTTTGAAGCTAAGGAACGCTTGAGCAACCATCAAATTTTTCGCAAGTCTGATACTCGAAACCAATAACTACAAAGGTCTAGGGGAAAAGTGCACACACCATTGTAATCGGGCGAGTTTCTACTTTCAGATGCAACAGGAATTTCTCGAGTTCGTGAATCCGTTCGCGAGATATGGGAGTTTGAAGTTAAGGAACACTTGAGCAACCATCAAAATTTTCGCAAGTCTGATACTCGAAAGCAATAACTACTATGGCCTATGGGAAAAGTACACACACCATTGTAATCGGGCGAGTTTCTACTTTCAGCTTCGACAGGAATTTCTCGAGTTCGTCAATCCGTTCGCGAGATATGGGAGTTTGAAGTTAAGGAATGGTTGAGAAACCATCAAAATTTTCGCTGATTTGATACTCGAAACCAATAATTGGAATGGCCTAGGGGAAAAGTACACACACCATTGTAATCCGGCGAGTTCGTACTTTCCGATGCAACAGGAATTTCTCGAGTTCGTCAATCCGTTCGCGAGATATGTGAGTTTGAAGTTAAGGAACGCTTGAGCAACCATCAAAATATTCGCAAGTCTGATACTCGAAACCAATAACTACTAAGGTCTAGGGGAAAAGTACACACACCATTGTTATCGGGTGGGTTTCTACTTTCAGATGCAACAGGAATTTCTCGAGTTCGTCAATCCGTTCGCGAGATATGGGAGTTTGAAGTTAAGGAACGCTTGAGCAACCATCAAAATTTTCGCAAGTCTGATACCCGAAACCAATAACTAGTATGGCCTAGGGGGAAAGTACACACACCATTGTATTCGGGCGAGTTTCTACTTTCAGATTCAACAGGAATTTCTCGAGTTCGTCAATCCGTTCGCGAGATATGGGAGTTTGAAGTTAAGGAACGCTTGAGCAACCATCAAAATTTTCGCTGATTTGATACTCGAAACCAATAACTGGAATGGCCTAGGGGAAAAGTACACACACCATTGTAATCCGGCGAGTTTCTACTTTCCGATGCAACAGGAATTTCTCGAGTTCGTCAATCCGTCCGCGAGATATGGGAGTTTGAAGCTAAGGAACGCTTGAGCAACCATCAAATTTTTCGCAAGTCTGATACTCGAAACCAATAACTACAAAGGTCTAGGGGAAAAGTGCACACACCATTGTAATCGGGCGAGTTTCTACTTTCAGATGCAACAGGAATTTCTCGAGTTCGTGAATCCGTTCGCGAGATATGGGAGTTTGAAGTTAAGGAACACTTGAGCAACCATCAAAATTTTCGCAAGTCTGATACTCGAAAGCAATAACTACTATGGCCTAGGAGAAAAGTACACACACCATTGTTATCGGGTGGGTTTCTACTTTCAGATGCAACAGGAATTTCTCCAGTTCGTCAATCCGTTCGCGAGATATGGGAGTTTGAAGTTAAGGAACGCTTGAGAAACCATCAAAATTTTCGCAAGTCTGATACTCGAAACCAATAACTACTATGGCCTAGGGCAAAATTACACAAACCGTTGTAATCGGGCGAGTTTCTACTTTCAGATGCAACAGGAATTTCTCGAGTTCGTCAATCCGTTTGCGAGATATGGGAGTTTGAAATTAAGGAATGGTTGAGCAATCAAAATTTTCGCTGATTTGATACTTGAAACCAATAACTGGAATGGCCTAGGGGAAAAGTACACACACCATTGTAATCGGGCGAGTTTCTACTTTCAGATGCAACAGGAATTTCTCGAGTTCGTCATTCCGTTCGCGAGATATGGGAGTTTGAAGTTTAGGAATGGTTGAGGAACCATCAAAATTTTCGCTGGTCTGATACTCGAAACCAATAACTATAGTGGCCTAGGGGAAAGTACACATACCATTGTAATTGGGCGAGTTTCTACTTTCAGATGCAACAGGAATTTCTCGAGTTCGTCAATCCGTTTGCGAGATATGGGAGTTAGAAGTTAAGGAACGCTTGGGCAACCATCAAAATTTTTGCAAGTCTGATACCCGAAACCAATAACTGGAATGGCCTAGGGAAAAAGTACCCATACCGTTGTAATCGGGCGAGTTTCTACTTTCAGATGCAATTGGAATTACTCGAGTTCGTCAATCCGTTTGCGAGATATGGGAGTTTGAAATTAAGGAATGGTTGAGGAATCAAAATTTTCGCTGATTTGATACTTGAAACCAATAACTGGAATGGCCTAGGGGAAAAATACACACACCATTGTAATCGGGCGAGTTTCTACTTTCAGATTCAACAGGAATTTCTCGAGTTCGTCAATCCGTTCGCGAGATATGGGAGTTTGAAGTTAAGGAATGGTTGAGAAACCATCAAAATTTTCGCTGATTTGATACTCGAAACCAATAACTGGAATGGCCTAGGGGAAAAGTACACACACCATTGTAATCCGACGAGTTTCTACTTTCCGATGCAACAGGAATTTCTCGAGTTCGTCAATCCGTTCGCGAGATATGGGAGTTAGAAGTTAAGGAACGCTTGATAAACCATCAAAATTTTCGCAAGTCTGATACTCGAAACAAATAACTACTAAGGTCTAGGGGAAAAGTGCACACACCATTGTAATCGGGCGAGTTTCTACTTTCAGATGCAACAGGAATTTCTCGAGTTCGTGAATCCGTTCGCGAGATATGGCAGTTTGAAGTTGAGGAACGCTTGAGCAACCATCAAAATTTTCGCAAGTCTGATAGTCGAAACCAATAACTGCAATGGCCTAGGGGAAAAGTACACACACCATTGAAATCGGGCGAGTTTCTACTTTCAGATGCAACAGGAATTTCTCGAGTTCGTCAATCCGTTTGCGAGATATGGGAGTTAGAAGTTAAGGAACGCTTGATAAACCATCAAAATTTTCGCAAGTCTGATACTCGAAACCAATAACTACTATGGCCTAGGGCAAAATTACACAAACCGTTGTAATCGGGCGAGTTCCTGCTTTCAGATGCAATAGGAATTTCTCGAGTTCGTCAAATCGTTCGCGAGATATGGGAGTTTGAAGTTAAGGAATGGTTGAGAAACCATCAAAATTTTCGCAAGTCTGATACCCGAAACCAATAACTGGAATGGCCTAGGGGAAAAGTACACACACCATTGAAATCGGGCGAGATTCTACTTTCAGATGCATCTGGAATTTCTCGAGTTCGTCAATCCGTTCGCGAGATATGGGAGTTTGAAGTTAAGGAACGCTTGAGCAACCATTAAAATTTTCGCAAGTCTGATACCCGAAACCAATAACTACTATGGCCTAGGGGAAAAGTACACACACCATTGTAATCGGGCGAGTTTCTACTTTCAGCTTCGACAGGAATTTCTCGAGTTCGTCAATCCGTTCGCGAGATATGGGAGTTTGAAGTTAAGGAATGGTTGAGAAACCATCAAAATTTTCGCTGATTTGAAACTTGAAACCAATAACTACTATGGCCTAGGGGAAAAGTACACACACCATTGTAATCGGGCGAGTTTCTACTTTCAGATTCAACAGGAATTTCTCGAGTTCGTCAATCCGTTCGCGAGATATGGGAGTTTGAAGTTAAGGAATGGTTGAGAAACCATCAAAATTTTCGCAAGTCTGATACTCGAAACCAATGACTGCTATGGCCTAGGGGAAAAGTACACACACCATTGAAATCGGGCGAGATTCTACTTTCAGATGCATCTGGAATTTCTCGAGTTCGTCAATCCGTTCGCGAGGTATGGGAGTTTGAAGTTAAGGAACGCTTGAGCAACCATCAAAATTTTCGCAAGTCTGATACTCGAAACCAATAACTACTATGGCCTAGGGGAAAAGTACACACACCATTGTAATCGGGCGAGTTTCTCATTTCAGATGCAACAGGAATTTCTCGAGTTCGTCAATCCGTTCGCGAGATATGGGAGTTTGAAGTTAAGGAACGCTTGAGCAACCATCAAAATTTTCGCAAGTCTGATACTCGAAACCAATAACTACTATGGCCTAGGGGAAAAGTACACACACCATTGTTATCGAGTGGGTTTCTACTTTCAGATGCAACAGGAATTTCTCGAGTTCGTCAATCCGTTCGCGAGATATGGGAGTTTGAAGTTAAGGAACGCTTGAGCAACCATCAAAATTTTCGCAAGTCTGATACCCGAAACCAGTAACTACTATGGCCTAGGGGAAAAGTACACACACCATTGTATTCGGGCGAGTTTCTACTTTCAGATTCAACAGGAATTTCTCGAGTTCGTCAATCCGTTCGCGAGATATGGGAGTCTGAAGTTAAGGAATGGTTGAGAAACCATCAAAATTTTCGCTGATTTGATACTCGAAACCAATAACTGGAATGGCCTAGGGGAAAAGTACACACACCATTGAAATCGGGCGAGATTCTACTTTCAGATGCAACTGGAATTTCTCGAGTTCGTCAATCCCTTCGCGAGATATGGGAGTTTGAAGTTAAGGAACGCTTGAGCAACCATCAAAATTTTCGCAAGTCTGATACTCGAAACCAATAACTACTAAGGTCTAGGGGAAAAGTACACACACCATTGAAATCGGGCGAGATTCTACTTTCAGATGCAACTGGAATTTCTCGAGTTCGTCAATCCGTTCGCGAGATATGGGAGTTTGAAGTTAAGGAACGCTTGAGAAACCATCAAAATTTTCGCAAGTCTGATACCCGAAACCAATAACTACAATGGCCTAGGGGAAAAGTACACACACCATTGAAATCGGACGAGTTTCTACTTTCAGCTTCGACAGGAATTTCTCGAGTTCGTCAATCCGTTCGCGAGCTATGGGAGTTTGAAGTTAAGGAATGGTTGCGAAACCATCAAAATTTTCGCTGATTTGATACTTGAAACCAATAACAACTATGGCCTAGGGGAAAAGTACACACACCATTGTAATCGGGCGAGTTTCTACTTTCAGATGCAACAGGAATTTCTCGAGTTCGTCAATCCGTTCGCGAGATATGGGAGTTCGAAGTTAAGGAATGGTTGAGAAACCATCAAAACTTTCGCAAGTCTGATACTCGAA